>NW_007135088.1:0-780 GCF_000164805.1 Carlito syrichta | reverse complement strand
GGAAGCATTCAAATACATAAAGAAAATATTATTAGATCTAAAGGGAGTGATAGACTCCAATACAATAATAGTTGGGGACTTAAACAACCCACTCTGAGCAATGCACAGATAATCTAGACAAACAAGCAACAAAGAGGCATTGGATTTAAACTATATCACAGACCAAATGGACCTAACAGACATTTACAGAGCGTCTTAACAAATAATTATAGAGTATGCACCCTTTTCATTAGCACATAAAATATTATCCAGAGTAGACTAAATGTTAGACCAACAAGCAAGTCTCAGAAAACATTTTAAAAATTGAAATCATATTGTTTCTTTGACCATAAAGTAATAAAACAAAAAATGAAAATTAAATATTCCTCAATGACCAATGTGTCAATAAAAAATTAAGAAAAAAATTTTAAAAATTATTAAGATAAATGAAAATAGAAATTCAACATTTTAAAATCCATAAAATACAGCAAAGGATGTACTAAGAAGAAAGTTTATGGGAATAATACCTACATCAAAAAAGTTGAAATATTTAAAATAAACAACCTGATATTACACCTGGAGGAACTAAAAAAGAACAAACCATACCCAAAATTAATTAATAAAATAAAGATCAGAGAAGAAATGAACAATATCAAGACTTGAAAAAATGCAAAGAATTGGTTAAATTAAAAATTAGTTTTTTGATAAAACAAAAAAATCAACAAAACATTAGCTAGATCAAGAATAGAGAAGACCAGACCAGGTGCAGTGGCTCATGCCTATAATCTCAATAGTTTGGGA
>NW_007135087.1:0-9294 GCF_000164805.1 Carlito syrichta | reverse complement strand
CACTCCTTGAGTATCTCTAAAGGGAATGTTACCTAATGGGAGAATGCAAGAATCCTATTCATTAGCTCTCTAAGATTCTGCTTCTGTCCCAAGTAAGTATGTTTTACACATCCTGAGAATGCCACCCTTCATAGACAGGATAGCGGATCCCCTATTATTAAGACACACAACTCATGTATTGGTGATAACTGGGTTTGGAATGATCCTGAATGCCTTAGGCTAAATACAAAACCCAAAGGGCACTCCCATAAGGCACTCCCATCAGCACTCCTATCAGTAGTCTTGGAGCCCTGGAGATCACCTCCGAGCTCCTTGGCCTGAAATGCTGGCAGCTCTTGCTGAAGGAAAGAGGGATGGGGCCAACCTGCACACCCATGCTTCCAGGCCTCAATTCTTCTACGAGCTATTCTGTGATGCCTCTCAGCAACCCTGAGCCAATTCCTCACCCTCTAGTTCTCCCGAGCTAGCATGGCTTCTCCAAGCCTTCAAGGGCACCGTAAATAGCTACAAGAACTGTGATCACACAAATCATCACTGACCATGCTTGTTTTTACACAGCTGGCATTCAGTAACTGTTAAACCAAAGGGCAGATGACAACTAAGCTAACCAACCAGACTTCCTACTTAACTGTTTCAACTAACACTGAGTCCCCAGAACAAAAACTGTATATTCCTATAATTAAGAATGAATTAATCCAAATAAGTTTGCACTTAAACCTTTTCCTTCCTGATCTATATTGGGGCCTGGGGGACCTCTGGTATCATCCAAAGTATCAAATAAGTCAGAGAAGAGTCAGTATCCAACAACAGCCTTCACCAGAGGGCTAATGCTCTGTGTGCTCCACATTGTAACTGCAGAATATCTTAATGGTTTTCAATCTTGTTTGTGAATAACAGGGCTTCTTTCTGAAGGATGGACTGAGAGCAGGAAGTCATTTTTATCTTGTTCCTAAACCCTAACACAATTATGGGTAAGTAGAAACTGTGTCCTGGAAGAATGCATTCTTTAGGTAAAGATTAACTTTGTCGACTTTGTCTTCCTAGAAAACCAAATCTCTCAAGCATGACTAGTATCTGGCCCATTGTATAACTTCCTGAATGTGGTGAGATTTGTTACTCAGTGCCTGGTGACCAGGACAGCCCCTCAGGATCTCCAAGACATTCACAGGTGGTCAACAAGGAAGTCATGGCAGTCATGTCTACCTGACATCTCCAGGGGAAAGAATTTAAACTGGGCCTCAGGGGAACTATGTGGCCACACTCATCTTGGAGTGCTGGCCCACTTCCTATCTGTGGAAAGTGAAACACTCTTAAATAAATCTTTTCTTCCTTCATCTCTGTGTGTTGCATATCTTTGCATTACTCAGATCTCTGGCTGCCAGTACACACCTCTGGCATGTTGGCTCTGGCTGTGCTGTGCCCATCCATCCATCCATTCTCACCCTCTGTAGCCTAACATTTTCTATTGAAATCCACATTCTAATGCTCACAGTATGCACTGGAGAAGGAAGGCAGAAGTTAAAAGGGAACAATCAAGATTTTAGTCAAGCAAGTTTTCCCTTCATAGACAGCTACTTGCATGACATCTAGTTTATGACACCCCATCAATAATCCACATCTATGTTTTTGATTTCTTGCTTTAACCCCCAATCATTCTATTAAGGTATAATCAAAGACATCCTCTACTTGAGAGGTTAAAGCAGGAGGATCTCAAATTCAAGACCAATGTGTGCAACATGGCAAGACCTCATCTCTACAATAAATCAAAAGACTAGCCAGGCCTGGTGGTATGTACTTGTAGTCCCAGCTACTTGAGGGGCTGAGGTGGAGGGATTACTTGAGCCCAGGGGGTCATGGTTGTGGCATTTGTGATATGCCACTGCACTCCAGCCTGGGTGACAAAGTGAGATAATGACTCAAAAAAAAAAGTCCTCACAACTATTACATGATATTAAAACTAATAATCCAAAAATTTAAAGTAAATCAAATTCAGAGGACTAATTTCAGTATGGTGAGACCAGATTTAATAATAAAACTTCTTTTTAACCACAAACAGACTTGGTGCAAAGAATTTTTACCTTCCCACCTCCCCTGTCTCTCAACATACACAACTAAAAATCTTAAATAGAAAAAGAGAAAACAATTATCAATTAAATTCAGTATGTGACTAATCTGTACACTCTTCTGATGACATTAAAACATTCTATAAATTCTACCACAGGACTAACAAGAAACACATTGCTCAGCATTGGGTAGCCAGGTGAGCCAACAGTATTAATAACACAGTACCACTAGGTATGCTACCAGGCTCTATCAACAACTAAGATAAATACTGAAGAGCACACTCCCCCAAGATGACATTCACTCAAGGCTGGAGAGGGGTAACCACCTTGCCTCAACTGAAACAAAATTCAAACAAGCTTACCAAGCAGACCCAAGAGTAGAAGCAATATCCCATGTGTCAACTATTTGCAAAAGCACATGTACACTTTTATTAGAGATCAGTGAAAACCAACAACTGTGCTAAAAAGAAAATTTCTCAAGTACCAGATACTAGGCTCTGCAATAATAATTCAGACACACACATGGGTAAGATGATCTCACACATCATTTAAAAAGCTTAAAACTATTCTCAGTGTGACCTCACTGCTGAAAAGGTAAACACTACCCATCCTAAAGTACATGGACTGCTCTTAGATCTTAGTACAAGGGAGTAAATGAGCCCAGGCACAGTCCAACCAGAGAGTCTATATTCAGATTAGACTGTTCCAAAGTATGGCATACTTCGGTGACATTTCTGGAAATTAGGTCTCAAGAAAAATGATGGAAGGTGTTAGGAACATTTGGGCTGGAGAAGAGGACTTTAAGGGCAGTGCCTGGCCATTAGTTGGATTAAGAAAGGTTTCCAAAGAAATACAGGATATGACAGGAACCTTCAAATATTTAAACAACTGTTATATGAAATATGACATTTTGCCTAGATTAAAAACAGAACTAGCATCAATAGATAAAAGTTTTCAATCACCAAAAACTGTCTAGCATCAACAGATAGAAGTTTTCAATCACCAAAAACTGTCTAGAAGAGAATGTCAGTGCCATTTTTCATGAAGTGGGAAGCTGGTTCTCTGAAGTCCCAAAGATTCTAGGAATGGTCTTGCAAAGTACCCTGGATGTCACTGCCTCCTCATGGTCCATTTCTGAAAATGTGATACTACCCTCTAGGTACTATAAACTGGGTAACTTCTGTACTGGACTTTAAGTTCCTGAGCGTGGACCCAAACAACAGTGGCATCACTAGGCTCCAATTGGGCTCTAGCACTTAAATATTCTTCACTTCCTGATTACAAATTACCACAATCACAACCCTGAAAAAACAAATCATATTTTCCCCATACTTACAATGCTTAGCAATGAAAAAGGTGGTTACAAATGCTATGAAATATGTGTACCCAAGAGCTTATGTTCTAATTTATTTTCAATAGAGCAATATAAAATCACACAAAAAAGCATTTACCTTTGGAGACTGACAAGGATTGCATACAAAAAAATCAAATTGACAGAAAAAGCAAATCTCTTATTCCTAAAGAGTAGTATAATTTTAATTTTTATACTACGAAATCATTTTAATGATGTTTTAAAAAATGAAAATCTGCTTTTTAAAAAGTCAGGTCGTGAGAAAGGGTTTAATGAAATTCCCAGTCCTACCAACAGAAGTAACCTCTGTTATCTGCTTCTGTGTGTACTGCCAGCCATCTTCTATGCAGGTGTATATTGGAGTATTTAAGTTTTTTACTTTTTAAATTAGAAACAGAACACACAATAACTACCATTTGGTTTTTATTCAATCATCTTAGACTCTATGTCACCACACATACTGACCTGACTCATTTTAGCAGCTCACAGAACATTTCACTATATGTTGGACCTCAGTTTTAGATAGTCCTCTTGATGACACACACTTAGCCTGGATTTCCTATTTTGCCATTACAAGTGCTGCTGCAGTCAACACCCTCATTCACCCCTTTTTGTATGCCTGTGCAAATACAGGTACAAGTCACGTTCCTGGAAGTGAAACATGTATGTTTTAATGTGATGGCTACTGCTAAATTGATCTCCAATGGGACTGAACCAAAACTTCCAACAAGCCAGAAGTTTCTAGTTTCCCTGCAATCCAGCCAAGACTAGCCATCACCATACTTTCTAATCTCTGCCAGTCTGATAAATGGGAAACTGTACCTTTGTTTCAATTTTCATTTCTCCATCACTGATGCTGAACATCTTTTTAAACATCTTTAGGCCACCTGCAATTTTTTTCTAAGAAATATGACCTAGAATAAGGTGACACTAAATGCAATACACAAGACGACCTTATGTTTGTACCTATGAAAAAATATTATATCCTCAAAGTAAAGGCCAATTCAAGGCAATGCCTATGAAAATTCCTTCAGTTGATTATTGTAAAGAAATGGGCAAACTGATTGATATGGAAAAGTAAGAGGCCCAGAACAGATCAAACAATCTGAAAAAAAGGAAAAAAGTTGGAGGCCTCAAACTTCCCAGTTTCAAAAACTTACTACAAAACCTATAGTAATAAAAACAGTGTGGTACTGGCATTACCACAGACATATGGACCCATGGAAGAGAACTGAGAGTCTAGAAAGAAAAGTCTTTTCAACAGATGTGCAAGGATGACTGGATATTCCACGCAAAAGATAATGAAGTTGTGCCTCATCACATAATTTTGAAAAATTAACTCAAAATGAATCATAGGTGAGGGTTAAACTATGCAATTCTTAGAATCTTTGTCACCTTGAATCAAGCAATGGACTCCTAGATATAATGCCTACAGCATGAATGACAAAAGAAAAATATACACACATTGAACTTCATTACAATTTTAAAAGTTTGTAACGCAAAGGATACCATCAAGATAGTGAATGACAATCCATAGGATGGGAGAAATATTTGCAAACCATATCTCTGAAAAGAGTATGGTAGGCCTGGCTTGGTTGACTCAACCTGTAATCCCAGCACTTTGGGAGGCCAAGGTGAGTGGATTCCCTGAGCCTGTGGGTTTAAGACCAGCCCAGGCAACTTGGTGAGACCTCCTCTCTACAAGAAAAATCAAAAAAATTAGCCAGGTGTGGGAGCCCACACCTGTAGTTCCGATTACTTGGAAGACTGAGGCAGAAGGATCACTGGAGTCCAGCAGGTCAATGCTGGGGTGACTGTGAGTGTGCCACTGCACTCCAGCCTGGGTGACGGAGTGAGACTCCAACTCAAAAAAAAAAAAAAAAGTATGATAAACATTGCTCGATGAACACCCTCACACAAACTTCTTTGTGTGGTGAGGCAAGTACAGGTATAAGACACATTCTTATCCAGTATCCAGAATATATATACACACATACACATATTTGTGGAATGCTTACAACTCAACAATTTAAAAAAAGCAAATAAGCAAATAACAAAATGGTCAAATGATTTGAATAGAGATTTCTCCAGAGATATACAAAAGGCAAATAAGTACATAAAAAGATGCTTGTCATCATGATTCAAGGGAAATGCAAACCAAAACTAACATGTGCAACAACTCCATCACCCCTAGGATGACATTTTTTATAAAAGGAAAAAGCAGAAGAGTGTTGAAGAAGATGCAGAGAAATTAATTGGAATCCTCATACATAGATGCTAGTGGGAATGATAATGGTGCAACCACAGTGGCAGTTAATCAATACATTAAACACAGAATTACCATGACACAGCACCTCCAAGTATACACTCAAAAAAAGTGAAAACAGACATCCACACAAAACCCCTCTATGAATGTTCACAACAGGATTATTTATAGTTGCCAAGTAACCTATATGGGAATAAGAGGGGAAAAAAAATATATATATATACACATATATAAATATATATATATATTTATCTATATACAATCACATTATAGATAATTGCCAAAAAGTAGACACCACTTAAACATCCAAATGATGACTGGATAAACAACACGTGGAATATCCAAACCATGGAACAGCTTTCCGCCATAAAGAGGAATGACGTACTGACACATGTTGCAAGTCAGACTCAAGAGCTCATATGTTAATTATTCCATTCACAACTTTGTGAATATACCAAAAAATGCTAAATCACACATTAACATAGTGAATATTATGATAAGTGAATATCTCAGAAGAATACAGGACAGTTTGCAAAATAACTTAGTTCATGATTTACCACAGCTATTAAGAGAATTGGTACACAGTCTACAGGTGACTCAGTCTAAAAATATGCACCCAGAACAAGTAAGGTTTAGTTGGGGGACTGATTTCAAATACTGACAGTTGTGGGACCAGAGCTGTTATAAATACTCAAGTGTCAGACATGGAAACAGGAGATGTAACCAAAAGGAGACAATCAAGCCCAATAGAACATCTGCCAAGCATGGCTGCTTTCAACCAACCTGCCACAGGGCAAGGAAATTGCCTAACTTTAAGCAGGTCCAGTCCTTTCAACAGGCCTTCATTACAGTGAGGACTACACCTGACCCTTTTTCTTTCTCTCATCCAGATTCTTAACAAAGAGGTTTACAGAGTCTCACCTAAGAAGGACTCACCAGGGTTTTATCACCCTATTATTCCATATCCTAAGGGGTTTTACTGCTCTAGTAGCCCATACCCTGAATTATGTTATCCCACCTGACTCTGGCATCACAACACATAAAAAGAAAGAAATCTAAGTATTTTATGGCTCTAAAAAGCCATCTCTTGGGGACTCCCAGACTCTGGAACCCTGTAAGGCACTTATCTAGCCTCTCTGAAGACTGCAATATAAAGGACTTCAGCCCTTATCAACAAATCTGGAGTTTTCTGCTGCCCCCTTATCTCAGCAAAACGTCCCCTCTATTGATTTCCAAAGTTCCTCAGACAGGAACTTCAAATCACCAGTCAAGTAATCTTTGAATCCCCTATGACCTCCAAGCCCCCACTTAAAAATCTCCCTCCTTCCTGAGCCAAACCAGCAAATGCACTGATTTATGGTTTCTTGTTTATAACTTCTGCCTTCCTAAAATGTATATAATCAAGCCACCATTCAATCACAGTGGGCACAGATTCTCAAGATGTCCTGAGGATGGGTGTTCTACAGAATTTGGCCTTTTTCATCAACAACAGATAAATGGAGGAGTAATATGGTCATTTACTTCAAAAGGTTTTAAGAAATATTAAAAATCAAATGGACTGTTGGAGAAACATAAAACAGCAAACATTCAGTAACAAATGAACCTAACAGTATTACAAATGAATTACAAATTGTTTCCTAAGTTACTTCCATCCTTTTCTTCCTTACCTACTTCTGTATGGTAGAGAAGAAAAGAATGGAAGTAACTTAGGAAACACAATTTGCCTATGTGCTGTGAAGCTTACGACAAGTATTGTACTTTCATTTAAAACTGTTTTCTTGAGCCAGGCGTGGTAGCGCACGCCTGTAGTTCCAGCTACTGGAAGGCTGAGGCGGAAGGATCGTCAGAGCCCAGCAGGTCGAGGCTGCGGTAGCTGGGAGTGGCCACTGCACTCCAGTCTGGGTAACAGAGTGAGACTCCAACTCAAAAAAAAATTAAAATTAAAACTGTTTTCTGGCCAGGCTCTGTGGCTCAGTCCATAATCCCAATACTTTGCGAGGCCGAGACTAGTGGATTGCACAGGTTCAACACTAGCCCAGGGAATGTGGTGAGACCTCATCTCTACAATAAATAAAAAAATCGCCAGAGCCCAGGAGGTCGACACTGGAGTGGCATGAGAGTGCCACTGCACTCCAGCCTGGGTGACAGAGTGACACTCCACCTCCAATAAATAAATAAATAAATAAACAAACAAACAAACAGTGTTTCCCACAGAGGAATGGTTGAGTACTTCTGAGAATAACTGTGTGTGTGTGCACTAATGAATTGATCCAGTGGGTGAGAGCTGGGTATCTCACCTCTGAGAAGGAAGCATCAGCATTGTGGCAGAAAACTGGGACTGACAGCATCAGTATGCACTCATGGTTTTTAATGTATGCATACAGATGCATAGATAAGGACATAAAACTCTGTGAGTGTTTGTGTGCACGCACATGTTCCAATAGGTACGTTGCTAGCATTATCTAGTGAGAGGACCTAGAAGCAGTGACATCCAGTAAGCCTGGAGTGTAACTCACACCCAGATATTGGTTTCTTTTTTTTGTTTGGAGTTTCTCCCATTGTAGCCCAGGCTGGAGTGTGGGGGCACACTCACGGCTACCCTATCATCAATCTGCTGGGCTTAGGCAATCTTTCCACCTCAGCCTTCCAAGTAACTAGAACTACAGGCACATGCTACCATGCCTGGCTATTTTTTTATTTATTGTAGAAACAAGGTCTCACCTAGTTGCCCGGGTTGGTCTCGAACCCGCTGGCTCAGGCAATCCACTCACCTTGGCCTCCCAAAATGCTGGGATTACAGGCTGAGCCAACTGAGCCCAGTCCAGATCTTGGTTTCTAAAATAAGCCCAATGCCTTCAGAAAAATAGTGGATCCATGGCTGGGGCAAGCAGGAAAAATACAAGATACACCCAGAGCACTGTGAGGTACCAAAAAGTAAATCAGTGCTCACAAAATGTGGGGCACTATAAAAAGAAAGAACACACAAACAAATTGGAATACAAATTCTCAACCAATGCTGGAATGATATGAGCAACAAATAAGATTTTAACCCAAGAAGCAAAATAAATATCCAGGAATCCATGTAAATTGATAATTATATAATTAATTAAGGAAAAGAGGCAGTTCTTCCTTAATTGTAGAATTCCAATGAAGACATATAGTAGGAATGAGAAAAAGAGAAAATCAACATTAAGCAAACACCACCGTAACTGCTGCCAGCAAGAAGCACTGACAGATGCAAAACTGGCCCATGAAAAGTATGATGCAACGGAATATTTGCAGTACCGCCCCACTTGACAAAGGTCTTAATTATAAAAGAATTATTGCTTACTGTAATACTACAAGGTAAAATTAACATTTATTAATTACAAAGAAATAAACAAGTAACTTCACAATGGAGAAATATGGCAGAAACCATATTAATCAAGTGATCACATTAGTATGTCCTAAGACATACTAATCATGAGCAAACATCTGACAAACCCAAACTGAGGGATATTCTGAGAAGTAACTAGCCAGTAATGTGTGACTATCATAAATGGTGGTGTGGGGCAGGTGATTGGGGAACTTACTTAACTGATGGGGGGAGACAAAGACAATGATAACTGAATCCA
>NW_007135086.1:0-668 GCF_000164805.1 Carlito syrichta | reverse complement strand
GGGATTTTGTGTGAACGTCTGTTTCACTTTTTTTGAGTGTATACTGAGAGGTGCTGTGTCATGGTAATTCTGTGTTTAATGTATTGATTAACTGCCACTGTGGTTGCACCATTATCATTCCCACTAGCATCTATGTATGAGGATTCCAATTAATTTCTCTGCATCTTCTTCAACACTCTTCTGATTTTTTCTTTTATAAAAAATGTCATCCTAGGGGTTACGGAGTTGTTACACATGTTAGTTTTGGTTTGCATTTCCCTTGAATCATGATGACAAGCATCTTTTTATGTACTTATTTGCCTTTTGTATATCTCTGGAGAAATCTCTATTCAAATCATTTGACCATTTTGTTATTTGCTTATTTGCTTTTTTTAAATTGTTGAGTTGTAAGCATTCCACAAATATGTGTATGTGTGTATATATATTCTGGATACTGGATAAGAATGTGTCTTATACCTGTACTTGCCTCACCACACAAAGAAGTTTGTGTGAGGGTGTTCATCGAGCAATGTTTATCACACTTTTTTTTTTTTTTTTTGAGTTGGAGTCTCACTCCGTCACCCAGGCTGGAGTGCAGTGGCACACTCACAGCCACCCCAGCATTGACCTGCTGGGCTCCAGTGATCCTTCTGCCTCAGTCTTCCAAGTAATCAGAACTACAGGTGTGG
>NW_007135085.1:0-3656 GCF_000164805.1 Carlito syrichta | reverse complement strand
CAAACCATGGACTTGAGAAGGAAGAAGTAAATCCAAAACTTGTATTTTGACTGTTACATATATTGTGAGACTATAACCATTAAGGTCTGTGCATTAGTAAAATTGAAAGTAGAATAAAAGTACTAAACATTGGCACTTATTAATAGATAGTGTTTGTCTAAGCAACATAAAATGAGTTCATTACATGGTGGTCACAGTTTTTATGAGAGCTTTTCATCCCACTATTGGAAGTCCTGGCTCAAGCA
Source organism: Carlito syrichta (assembly GCF_000164805.1). NCBI lineage: Eukaryota > Metazoa > Chordata > Mammalia > Primates > Tarsiidae > Carlito > Carlito syrichta. The sequence continues at coordinate 3,411 of NW_007135085.1, read as the reverse complement.
ATCAGAGAAGAGAAGGCAATCAGGGGTATCCAAATAGGAAAAGAGGAAGTCAAGTTATCTCTCTTTGCAAACAATATGATTGTGTACCTTGAAAACTCAAGAGAATCTGTCAAAAACCTCCTTACACTGATAAAGGCCTTTGGCAAAGTCTCAGGATACAAAATAAATGTGCAAAAGACAACCGCATTTCTCTACACCAATAATAAACAAACAGAAACCCAAATGAAAAACACAATTCCATTCACAAAAGCCACAAAAAAACAAAAAAAAAAGGAAATACATTGGCATCTTCCTAACCAGAGATGTGAAAGACCTTTACAATGAAAATTATAAAACTCTGCTCAAAGAAATCAAAGATGACACAAATAAGTGGAAAAATATCCCATGCTCATGGATTGGAAGAATCAACATTGTGAAGATGTCCATCTTACCTAAGGCAATCTACAAATTCAATGCAATACCCATCAAATTACCAGCAACATTCTTCTCACACCTAGAAAAAAACAGCACAGGAATACAAATAGAAACACAAACGATCAACAATAGCCAGAACAATCCTCAGCAAAAAAAAAAAACAAAGCAGGTGGTATCACATTACCAGACTTCAAACTTTACTATAAAGCTACAATCATCAAAACAGTTTGGTATTGGTATAGGAACCGGCATATAGATCAATGGAATAGAATTGAGATTCCAGAAGCAAAACATCAATTTCTCAACCAACTCATCTTCGACAAAGTCTCCACCACCTACCACTGGGGAGAGGAGAACCTATTCAGTAAATGGTACTGGGGAAACTGGCTGACCACATGCAGAAGATTGAAACAGGACCCCTATCTATCCCCATACACAAACATTAACTCCAAATGGATCAGAGACCTAAATGTAAAACCTCAAACCACAAGACCCTTAGAAAATGAAGGAAATACCCTCATGGAAATCAGAACTGGCATCCAATTCCTGAACAAAACCCGAAACCCATAGGTCATAAGAGATAAGATAGACAAGTGGGACCTCATTAAACTGACAAGCTTCTGCAAAGCCAAAGAAACCATCAAGAGAGCAGGGAGACAGCCTACAGACTGGAAAAAGTATTTGCCAACACCAGGTCTCACAAAGGCTTAACATCTTGGATCTACAAGGAACTCAAACGTGCTGAAAAGAAAAAAAACAAACAACCCCATTATAAAATGGGCAAAAGATATGAACAGACATTAACACATTTTTGTCATTAAAAACAAGTTTACATGAGCACTCTTATACAAAAGTTTTGTACATATCCCATATTTCTTTCAAACACATTTCTGGAAATAAGATTGGATACCACTAACTTTCCCTTCAAAGTCTATCGTATTACTCCCCCAATCAGTTCATAATAATGATACTAATGCTGGTGATAGCTGTTTTATTTTTTGAGGGCTTCTTATGTGCCAGGCACTGTATTATTCACTCATGCAATATCTTCTTTGAGCCTCTCATCAACCCAGTGTGGTAAATTCTAAAGTGATCTCCATTTTAGAGCTGAGGGTTAGGGTTAGGGTTAGGGTTAGGGTTAGGGTTAGGGTTAGGGTTACCCAAACAACAGTGGCATCACTAGGCTCCAATTGGGCTCTAGCACTTAAATATTCTTCACTTCCTGATTACAAATTACCACAATCACAACCCTGAAAAAACAAATCATATTTTCCCCATACTTACAATGCTTAGCAATGAAAAAGGTGGTTACAAATGCTATGAAATATGTGTTCCCAAGAGCTTATGTTCTAATTTATTTTCAATAGAGCAATATAAAATCACACAAAAAAGCATTTACCTTTGGAGACTGACAAGGACTGCATACAAAAAAATCAAATTGACAGAAAAAGCAAATCTCTTATTCCTAAAGAGTAGTATAATTTTAATTTTTATACTACGAAATCATTTTAATGATGTTTTAAAAAATGAAAATCTGCTTTTTAAAAAGTCAGGTCATGAGAAAGGATTTAATGAAATTCCCAGTCCCACCAACAGAAGTAACCTCTGTTATCTGCTTCTGTGTGTACTGCCAGCCATCTTCTATGCAGGTGTATATTGGAGTATTTAAGTTTTTTACTTTTTAAATTAGAAACAGAACACACAATAACTACCATTTGGTTTTTATTCAATACATCTTAGACTCTATGTCACCACACATACTGACCTGACTCATTTTAGCAGCTCACAGAACATTTCACTATATGTTGGACCTCAGTTTTAGATAGTCCTCTTGATGACACACACTTAGCCTGGATTCCCTATGTTTCCATTACAAGTGCTGCTGCAGTCAACACTCTCATTCAACCCTCCTTGTATGCCTGTGCAAATACAGGTACAAGTCACATTCCTGGAAGTGAAACATGTATGTTTTTATGTGATGGCTACTGCTAAATTGATCTCCAATGGGACTGTACCAAAACTTCCAACAAGTCAGACGTTTCTATTTTCCCTGCAATCCAGCCAAGACTAGCCATCACCATACTTTCTAATCTCTGCCAGTCTGATAAATGGGAAACTGTACCTTTGTTTCAATTTTCATTTCTCCATCACTGATGCTGAACATCTTTTTAAACATCTTTAGGCTACCGGCAATTTTTTTCTAAGAAATATGACCTAGGATAAGGTGACACCAAATGCAATACACAAGACGACCTTATGTTTGTACCTATGAAAAAATATTATATACTCAAAGTAAAGGCCAATTCAAGGCAATGCCTATGAAAATTCCTTCAGTTGATTATTGTAAAGAAATGGGCAAACTGATTGATATGGAAAAGTAAGAGGCCCAGAACAGATCAAACAATCTGAAAAAAAGGAAAAAAGTTGGAGGCCTCAAACTTCCCAGTTTCAAAAACTTACTACAAAACCTATAGTAATAAAAACAGTGTGGTACTGGCATTACCACAGACATATGGACCCATGGAAGAGAACTGAGAGTCTAGAAAGAAAAGTCTTTTCAACAGATGTGCAAGGATGACTGGATATTCCACGCAAAAGATAATGAAGTTGTGCCTCATCACATAATTTTGAAAAATTAACTCAAAATGAATCATAGGTGAGGGTTAAACTATGCAATTCTTAGAATCTTTGTCACCTTGAATCAAGCAATGGACTCCTAGATATAACGCCTACAGCATGAATGACAAAAGAAAAATATACACACATTGAACTTCATTACAATTTTAAAAGTTTGTAATGCAAAGGATACCATCAAGATAGTGAATGATAACCATCCATAGTATGGGAGAAATATTTGCAAACCATATCCCTGAAAAGAGTATGGTAGGCCTGGCTTGGTTGACTCAACCTGTAACCCCAGCACTTTGGGAGGCCAAGGTGAGTGGATTCCCTGAGCCTGGGGGTTTAAGACCAGCCCAGGCAACTTGGTGAGACTTC
>NW_007135084.1:0-847 GCF_000164805.1 Carlito syrichta | reverse complement strand
CACTCACCTTGGCCTCCCAAAGTGCTGGGATTACAGGTTGAGTCAACCAAGCCAGGCCTACCATACTCTTTTCAGAGATATGGTTTGCAAATATTTCTCCCATCCTATGGATTGTCATTCACTATCTTGATGGTATCCTTTGCGTTACAAACTTTTAAAATTGTAATGAAGTTCAATGTGTGTATATTTTTCTTTTGTCATTCATGCTGTAGGCATTATATCTAGGAGTCCATTGCTTGATTCAAGGTGACAAAGATTCTAAGAATTGCATAATTTTTAACCCTCACCTATGATTCATTTTGAGTTAATTTTTCAAAATTATGTGATGAGGCACAACTTCATTATCTTTTGTGTGGAATATCCAGTCATCCTTGCACATCTGTTGAAAAGACTTTTCTTTCTAGACTCTCAGTTCTCTTCCATGGGTCCATATGTCTGTGGTAATGCCAGTACCACACTGTTTTTATTACTATAGGTTTTGTAGTAAGTTTTTGAAACTGGGAAGTTTGAGGCCTCCAACTTTTTTCCTTTTTTTCAGATTGTTTGATCTGTTCTGGGCCTCTTACTTTTCCATATCAATCAGTTTGCCCATTTCTTTACAATAATCAACTGAAGGAATTTTCATAGGCATTGCCTTGAATTGGCCTTTACTTTGAGGATATAATATTTTTTCATAGGTACAAACATAAGGTCGTCTTGTGTATTGCATTTGGTGTCACCTTATTCTAGGTCATATTTCTTAGAAAAAAATTGCAGGTGGCCTAAAGATGTTTAAAAAGATGTTCAGCATCAGTGATGGAGAAATGAAAATCGAAACAAAGGTACAGTTTCCCATTTATCAGACTGG
>NW_007135083.1:0-3931 GCF_000164805.1 Carlito syrichta | reverse complement strand
CTTTTGTGATTGAGGAACCATGGAAAATACATTCCTTATTTTTTCTTAGCAAGAGGCCGCAAAGTTTCCTGTAATGAGGACTGTTAGCCACATCACTGCTTCGAATCCCTGAATCTAGTTTAGCCCTTAGCAAGGCACCCTATAGATTTGGAGATTGAAAACGCGTGTAACCCAGATTCCTTATTCTTTCTTAGCAAAAGGCCATGTAATTGCCTGTATATGAAGACTCTATCTCTCCAGATTCATGTATCCAATACCCTGATTCGTATTTAGCCCTAACTGACACCCTGAATTTTTTTGTGATTGAGGACACGTGTAACCATATTTTTTTAGTCTTCCTTAGCAATAGTCAGTGCAGTTTCCTCTATATGAATTCTCCCATTACCCAGATTCCTACTTCAAAAGCCGGATTCTTGGTTACCTCTTAATCAGACGCCCTGTGGATTTTTGGGATTGAGGACTAGTGCAACCAAAACACCTCATTCTTCCTTAGCAAGTGGCCGTGTTTTCCTGTACATGAGGATGCCCATTACCCAGAATCCTGCTTCATTCTCATCAAGGCACTGAGACATTTCCTGGTGTCCTAGCATTCCAATTATTTGGATATCAAGAGAAAGACTCCCATAAGGTCCTTGGGGAACTGGAATCCAAGATTACTGGTTCCCCTTAACAAGACCATCCCAAAATGTGGAATCTTCTAAACCCAATGTCCCAATTTCCACCAGCCCGACCACAAGAAATTTCTGTAGTTTGAGGTAACCTGAATTGAGGGATTTTGTACCAACATGTCATTTGATTCCTGGGGTACCTGAATATGTTTGTAGATGTTCCTAGAACACAAACGGATTTGTAGGGCCAGATCCTCGATTACAACTCTCAAGTGGACCAGAAAGTTCCTGGGGATCCCTAATGACAGATTTAGGGTATCCAGGGAAAAAGTAGCTCTGAAAAATATGGTGACATTGAAGCCCAGATTGCTGATTAAGCCTTATGTAGAAGCCCTGTAGATTCTGGCAAATGAGGACTCCTAGAACTGGGTTTCCTTTTCGTACTCAGCAAGATGCCCTGATTTTCCCTCGGGGTGTGGATCTCAAAACTCTGTATACAAATAGGCAGTTTTCTAGGGTGTGGAATCCATGAATCCTGATTACCCTTCAAAGTACCTAATAAAATTTGGAAAGCTCAAAACACCAGGCCCCTATTCGATTTGAAAGACAAACGGAAGTTTTAGGATTACCAGGTACATCTTAAGACGAGAGTTACCTACAAATATGATGATAAGATTCTTTGGGTTCTGGAATCTGCCCGTTGTTGTCCTGAGGACCCCAACGGACTTGTAAGTCAGCATTCTCGGTTACAACTATCAAGAAGACCAAAAAGTGGCTGAGAATCTATAATGGCAAAATTGGCATATCCACGAGACTTGTAGCACTAAATAATGTGGGGAATTAGAAGTTCACATTCCAGATTAGCACTTATAATGTGGCCAGGTAGATTTCTTGGATTGTCGACGCACGTAACCCAGATTTTTTTTGTTCTCAGTAAGACTCCAGGACGGTACCTGATGATGTGGAAGTAAAATCTCTTACATACCACTATTCCTTCGCCCAAATGATCAGGAGGGCCCTGGAAGCCAAGATTGCTGGATCCCCTTTAAGAATACATCCTAAATATTTGGGAACTCCTAATCTCAAGTTAGGAAATCAATCTAAAATTCCAGTAGAAGATTCTGGATTAGGAGGTAAACCTGAAGCCAGAAAGTACAGTAAAAATGGCGAGATGATTCATTGGGTTGTGGAATCTGGCATTACAGTCACCTGTGAGAAAAGCCAAGCAGATGGACTGATTCTCTATTACAACTAAGAAGACCAGCAGTTGATTCCTGGTGATTGATAATGACAGATTTGTGGTACGGATATAGGAAATTAGCTCTGAAAAATGTGGGAACTGGGACTCCCAAATGCCTGATTAGCATTTAGAAAAATCCTGTAGGCTTCTAGTTATGAGAACTTCCTTAAGCCAGGGAAAAATTTCCAACTGCCCAGAAGTTTGCTGGTCTCATGGAAACAGATTTTTCTTGTTCCACATTGGTATCATGAGTAGAAGCTTTCTAGGGACATAGTGTCTCAGATTCCAGTTTCGTTCTCAGCTCTACGACCAGATGTTTCCCAGTGCCCTGAAAGTCCAGAAACGTGGCTCCCAATAGAAAGACTCCAGAATGTTCCTGTGGAATTGGAAACCAAGACCCTGGTGACCTCGAAAAATTTCTGCTAAACATGGTGCAACATCTAAATCCAAGGTCCTAATTCCGAACAGCTGAACTACCAGAAGTTTCTGGAGTATGAGGTAACCCTGAACCCAGGGCTTACATTCAAAAACCCCAATATGATTACTTGTGTCCTCGAATTTGGCGTTAGAGGATCCAGTATCTAAATGGACTTGTAGTGCCATATTTTTATTTAAAGTATCGAGAAGACCAGAATTCTGCTGGAATACTGGAATGACTGATTCATAATATCCACATAGGAAACAGCTCTGAAAAATATGGGGTCGTTGAAGCCCAGAGTCTTGTAGACCTTAGGAAGATGCCCTGTACATTATAGGAATTGAGGGCTCGTGTAACCCAGATCCTTTATTCTTCCTTAGCAAGAGCCCGTGTAGTTTCCTGTATATGAGGACTCCCATTCGCCAGATTCCTGCTTCGAAATCCTGATTCTTGTTGAGCCCTTAGCAAGACGCCCAGTAGATTTTTGGCATTGATGACTCGTGAAAACCAGATTCCTTATTTTTTCTTAGCAAGAGGCTGTGTTGTTTCCTGTATATGAAGACTCCCATTACCCAGATTCCTGCTTTGAAAGACTGATTCTTGTTTAGCCCTTAGAAAGACGCCCTGTATCTTTTAAGGATCGCGGACATGTGTAACCCAGATTCTTTTTTCATCCTTAGCAAGAGGCTGTGATGTTTCTTATATATGAGGACTTCCATTCCCCAGGTTCATGCTTCCAATCCCTGATACTTTCTTCTACCTTTGTAAGACCCCCTGTAGGTATTTGGGATTTGAGGACTCGTGTAACCCAGATTCCTTTTTCTCCCGTAGCAAGAGTGCATGTAGTTTCCCGTATATGAGGACTCCCTTGAGGCAGAATCCCACTCCATTCTCAGTAATACCCGAGATATTTCCTGATGAACGTAGAATTCCAGATGTTTGGATATCCATAGAAAGACTACCATATAGTACCTGGGAACTGTAATCCAAGTTACCAGATTCCCCTTGACAAGGCATCGTAAAAATGTGGAATATTCTAAATCCCAATTCCCACCAGCCTAACCACAAGAAATTTCGGTATTTTGAGGTAGCTAGAAGCGAGGAATTTTGTTGCAAAATGTCAATTGTTTCCTTGGGAACTGGATTATAGCCGAAGATGTTCACAATAATCAAAAGGAATTGTAGGACCAGATGCTCGATTACAACTATCTAGAGGACCAGAATCGTCTGGGATTTGTAATTAGAGATTTTAGGTATCCACCCAGTAAGTAGCTCTGAAAAATGTAGGGACCTACAAGCCCAGATTCCTCATTAAACTTATCAAGAGGCCATATAGATTTTGATGATTGAGGACTCCCTGAACCCGGAATCTCTTCTCATTATCAGCAAGATGTCCTGATTTTCCCTGACAATCTAGATTCCAAAATTCTGTATGCAAATAGACAAATGCCCAGACTTTTCCCAATGATGTGGAATCCGTGATTCCTGGTTACCTTTAAATATATGTAATATATGCTTAGCAACCTCAAAAGCCCCAGCCTATATCAAATCGATGCACAAACGGAAGTTTAGGATTACAGTGTACATCTTAAAACAAGTGTTACACAACAATATTGCGAGATGCTTCTTTCAGTCCTGGAATCTGGTTTAGTGTCCCGAGGAAAC
>NW_007135082.1:0-851 GCF_000164805.1 Carlito syrichta | reverse complement strand
GCTGAGAGTAACACGGAGACCCTCGTCCCCTGAAGCCACGACACGTTTCTCCAAGCTGAGGGACTCACCCGCAGAGCCGCCTGGGCGAGAAGGAGCAGTCCCTGGCAGTTGGCAGCGGGAAGTGGGAGGCGGCTGAGTGGTGAGCAGCAGGGGACGGAGGCAGGGAGCAAGTGGAGAGTCGGTGAGGCCCGTCTGGGTCGCCAGCTGGCACTGCGCTGCCGTGGGTCCTGCTCCTGACGACGCCCCCTCACCCCCCAGCAACCCACCCATATCCCCAGAGGCCCCGCCAGCCCCCCCAGTTGGCACCCAAGTCTCCCGCCCAGCATTCAATGGTGCCCCTGCCCGCCTCCTCAAAACCTCACTCAGACCCTCCCCCCAGAGACTCTCGGCCCCCAGTCCAGAAACCCACCGAGCACCCCCGCCAAGCCCAGAACTCCAACACCGTTCCCAGCCCACCCTGAAGCCCCTCGTCGCCTCTGCCCAGCACCGCCGGGCACCCACCCCACCCCCAACCCAACCCTAGGCCTCCTAACCTCAGAGCGTGGAACGTTCTGAAAATGAGGGCTGGGGTTGCACAGGGCCCCTCCCGAGCCGCGACACCTTTCTCCAGACTGAGGCACTCACCTACGGGGCCGCTTGAGCGAGAAGGAGCCGTCCGCAGCGGCGGCGCGAGGCAGGTGGGGGCCGGGCGGTGAGCTGCAGCTGAGGCTGGACGGGAAGCAGGCGGAGAGCAGGTGCAGCCAGTCCTCTCACACGCCGGCTCCTCATGGTCAACGGTTCCGCTCCTCAGCCTCCGACGCCCCACCCTCCACTCTGCCGCACGTCCCTGGTCTCTGCGCAGCCGCGGACCA
>NW_007135081.1:0-806 GCF_000164805.1 Carlito syrichta | reverse complement strand
AGGCCCGTCTGGGTCGCCAGCTGGCACTGCGCTGCCGTGGGTCCTGCTCCTGACGACGCCCCCTCACCCCCCAGCAACCCGCCCATATCCCCAGAGGCCCCGCCAGCCCCCCAGTTGGCACCCAAGTCTCCCGCCCAGCATTCAATGGTGCCCCTGCCCGCCTCCTCAAAACCTCACTCAGACCCTCCCCCCAGAGACTCTCGGCCCCCAGTCCAGAAACCCACCGAGCACCCCCGCCAAGCCCAGAACTCCAACACCGTTCCCAGCCCACCCTGAAGCCCCTCGTCGCCTCTGCCCAGCACCGCCGGGCACCCACCCCACCCCCAACCCAACCCTAGGCCTCCTAACCTCAGAGCGTGGAACGTTCTGAAAATGAGGGCTGGGGTTGCACAGGGCCCCTCCCGAGCCGCGACACCTTTCTCCAGACTGAGGCACTCACCTACGGGGCCGCATGAGCGAGAAGGAGCCGTCCGCAGCGGCGGCGCGAGGCAGGTGGGGGCCGGGCGGTGAGCTGCAGCTGAGGCTGGACGGGAAGCAGGCGGAGAGCAGGTGCAGCCAGTCCTCTCACACGCCGGCTCCTCATGGTCAACGGTTCCGCTCCTCAGCCTCCGACGCCCCACCCTCCACTCTGCCGCACGTCCCTGGTCTCTGCGCAGCCGCGGACCACAATTGCGCCAGGGGGCGCGGTATGGTGGAAAGGCGGAAGTGGCGTGCCACCGCGCCGCCCGGAGTGTCCGAGAGGCCTGCTCCTGTGGGGGGCAGGACGATGGTGTCCAAGGCTCCTGTCCGCGCCGCCCGGACCCCTC
>NW_007135080.1:0-4174 GCF_000164805.1 Carlito syrichta | reverse complement strand
CTCCAGACTGAGGACTCACCTACGGGCCGCATGAGCCAGAAGGAGCAGTCCGCAGCGGCGGCGCGAGGCGGGTGGGGGCCGGGTGGTGAGCTGCAGCTGAGGCTGGACGGGAAGCAGGCGGAGAGCAGGTGAAGCCAGTCCCCTCACACGCGGGCTCCTCATGGTCAACGGTTCCGCTCCCTCGGCCTCCGACGCCCCGCCCTCCACGCTGCCGCACGTCCCTGGTCTCTGCGCAGCCGCGGACCACAATTGCGCCAGGGGGCGCGGTATGGTGGAAAGGCGGAAGTGGCGTGCACCGCGCCGCCCGGAGTGTCCGAGAGGCCTGCTCCTGTGGGGGGCAGGGACGATGGTGTCCAAGGGCTCCTGTCCGCGCCGCCCGGACCCCTCGCCAACACCGCCCATGACCATCCAACAAGAGGCACGAAGCCTAGAAACCTGCCAAAGCCCCGCGGCGGCCGAGTGTCCCCGTGAGGTGGCCCGCGGCCACCCTGCCGCCAGCATGGCCGTGGCCGCCTTCCTGAGTCGTTGATGCTCGCTGCCATGGCGACCAGGGGCCCCGCCTGTTGGACGGCCTTCACAATCTCTGCCGCGTCGCGAGGCCTTCAGGCAAGGGCAAGTTCACAGAGGCGCCTGCGTGCCAGCAGACCCGGACCCGTGAGCACCCTCCAGGCCTAAACCCTCCTCAGACCATGCATCCCACCAGGGTCAACACCCAACGGCCAAGTTCCCACCGGGGCTGCACCCCAGAACACGCCTCCCACTGGGACCCACACCCCTCAGGGCACGCTTCTTCTTGGGGTTTGCACCCTCTTGGGGCTTACATCCCCCCAGGACCCGCACCTTCCCGAACACTGCACCTGCACTTGCACACCATTGCTCTGGCTTTGCTCTCTGGCAGGACCCAGTCATCCCTGGACAACTTCCCAAAATGCTGCCCTGGGGAGGGGCATGCTACAGTGTAATGTCATGTGAGGGCAGGGTCCGGGCTCTGGAGCTAGGGGAGAATTAATGTTTTTAATTCATTTTAAGTGTGTAGAACGTCTGTGAGGAACCCATCCTCTAGCGATTGACATGAAATACTGGTCATTTCTTCACTCTGCACCTTTGGCCCATGGCTGTGTCTTTTGTCACAGGACTCTTTCACTTGCCCCATGCTTCACCTAGACCCCTAATAAGAGCTTTTTAATGGACGATTGGTTTTAATAAACCTTGGTGAACCTGACATAGAAGACGCTAAGCCAAGGTCCTCCTGCACCCATAACCATTTAGAGGGCAAAGCTACACATCCCAAGTTCCTGAGCATCCTCCAAAGCACTCCAGGAAGCTCAAGAGAAAACTCTTACACATGCTAGGGTGTCTCTAGGCATGGACACAGCCCATCACAGATTTTCCCTTTCCTCAGGTCTTGTAACTAGCCCAGTGTACTCTCTAACCACATGTTCAACAATGAATGAACCAGATGGTTGGATTATCCCAAGCAGAACTAGTCTAGGATGAAAAATTCTCAATAACTGTGAAGGTTTACCTTTCTTTGATGAAAGAATGCGCTCTTATTCAGAAAGATCACATTTAACTTTTGAAGATGAACCCATAAAAATCCCTGTTGGCTGGACACAGTGGCTCAAGCCTGTAATCCCAGCACTGGGAGGCTGAGGTGAGGGAATTGCCTGAGCCCACCGGTTTAAGAACAGCCCAGGCAACTCTGCGAGACCTCATCTCTACAATTAAAAAAAAAAAAAAGCTGGGTGTGGTAGCTCCTGCCTGTACTTGCAACTACTTGGAAGGCTGAGGCAGAAGGATCTCCTGAGCCCAGCATGTTGATGCTGGAGCGGCCGTGAGCATGCCACTGCAATCCTGCCTGGGCAACAGAGAAAGACTCCAACTCAGAAAAAAAATCACTATCAAATAGATTTCTAGTGTTACAAATTGCTGTCTGTGCTCCCATCTGGTTTGTATGCTTATTGATTTTTCTCTGCCTGGTAATATAAACCTACAATTGCTATGATGAATGTGCTGTCTCCTGTTCAATATAGTAATCAGTTTGTAATGGTTATTAGTTACTGTACTTTTTTTTTGAGTTAGAGTCTCACTTTGCCACCCAGAATGGAGTGCAGTGACATGCTGCTCATGGCCACCACAGATTTGACCTGCTGGGCTCAGACAATCCTGCCTCAGCCTTCCAAGTGGCTGGAACTATAGGCATGCATGACCATGCCCAGCTAATTTTTTAAATTTATTGTAGAGATGAGGTCTCACCAAGCTGCCCAGGTTGCTCTCAAATCCTTGGGCTCAGGTAATCTTCTCACCTTGCCCTCCCAAAGTACTGAAATTATAGGCATGAGCCACAATGCCTGGTTGATTGCTGTACTTCTTGAACCCTGAGATGATAGCATCATATTAGAAACAAAAACAAATACAAGGTTGGAAATTACACAATATAAACACTTGAAACTAACATGTGAGCTTACAAAATAGAGGGGAATTTTGTCACACAGAATTTGATATTGGATCACTTAATTAGCCAAAGCATTTTATCTATAGCAGAATTATCATTTATTGTACACTACAATACTCTAGCATTAATGCCAAATCTGTAATTAACTTCCCCAAAAGACTTATAGCCCCATAGTATATACCTAAAATGATTTAAGTGGAAATTTTATATTTAGTAGCCTAAATTTTGAAAGCCATTGTCCCTATTCTTAAACCAGAAAAGAAACTCAGTAAGATTAGCTTTGCAAAGCAGCATTGTTACATAATATATTCTTAATCAACTATCAGTTATTTTACAAATTCCTAGGCTTGGGGATAGCAAACAAATGATAACTGATTCAACTGGAGTGTCATCAACACAGCTCTATAGAGTAAGCCTCTCTTCTGAATATCTCCCCCATCGAGCTAGCCAGCATCAGTAGCACCAATTCTGACTTTTCTCTTTATATAAAAGATAACATTTATTAAAACTATTCAGACAGAGCAGTGGGAAGTAATTATGCCACAAACATTAGAAGCCCTTTTCTTTATCCCAGCATCTTCTCTTAAACCTGTTTTCCCAGTGGGAGACTGCCTGTTCGCTAGCCATCTCCACCTCCCCATATTCGAGAAGGGGGTGAAGATAGATGTCCATTGCAAATGTAAAATCACATGTATACATTAGGCCTTCTGTATCCATGGGTTCCACATCTGCAGATTCAACCAACTGCAAATCAAAAATATTTAAAAACAAGCCAAGTAAAAAATGACAAAACAAAAAATTTTAAGAGCATGCACCATGTAATAGGACAATAACAATGTAACATTTCCATTGTATTAGGCATTATAAGTAATCTAGAAATGATTTCAAGTATACAGGAAGAAATGCACAGGTTATGTGCAATTACTAATCTATATAATGTACTTGAGTATATGCAGATTTTTTGTCTGAGGGTGTTCTGGAACCAATCCCCCATGGTTATAGAGGGATGAATGTACACACACACACACACACACACACACACACACACACACACACACCCTGTCATGAGAGCTGTAAGGATCTTATAAAGTAAGTAATCTCACAGGTTGTGAATTGTAAGTGCTATAAAATGTAAGATTATTTTATAGAGAAGCAAGCAAATGCCTGGAGCATTAGGTCAATAGAATATAATTAATGGCAATAAAATATAGTATGTTCACATTTCCTCTTATTTATTCCTCAAATTCAATGATCTAGAAATTTTCTAGTCTCATTTTGTTCCGAATATTTAATCTGGAAAATTATATGTATCTGGTGCAAAAAGTGATCACGTGAGCAATAAAAGGAAATTTTCTGGTCTTTGCTTGGAGGAAACATTACAAGGGTGACAAAGAATGGGCAGGATATTCTAATTATTTTCATACTGTACTTCATTCCACAAAGGATGTGAAGCATCTTTTTTTTGAATATCAAATTTGATGCTAACATTTTTATAAATCTGGATAGTAAAGAAATATATGGACCTTTACATTTAAAAACAAAAACTTGGAAAAGATTATTTTTAAATGTATCCTTATTTAATTAATATATTCTTTTAAAGGCTATTTTAATGTTGTTTAAAGTGCCAGAAGTTCATAGTTAAGAAACTTCACCTAGCTGCTATAAAAATAATTATCATTTTTAAAGTTGACTTTTATAGCACAGTTTTCCAAGTACACC
>NW_007135079.1:2296-3191 GCF_000164805.1 Carlito syrichta | reverse complement strand
AATCTACAGATACAACTTTGAATCTGTCCCATAGTTTCAGCTATTTATGACAATCAGCCCATTAGCAAAACTTTTCAAAATTGGTAGAAATACCATCTACTGGCAATTTAACTTACTCAGGTTTTAAAGACCTGTTGCTTTTAATAGCTTCTTAGCTGTCTTGTCCAGGAATTCAGGGGAAATTTTTTGATCCCTAAGGTAATGACTGAAGATGGTTCTGGAAATTACATGATCTCACTTAACATTATTGATAGCTTCTTGGAAACTGTGCTTTTAAGCAAACAATGTATTAAAGCAAAACCAATTTTATCACAGGTTAATTGATATAAACAAGCATTAGGTTCCCACAGCATATTTTTGGACACAAAATATCACTAGACTTTTCAATAAACACCAACACACTTTATTAAACATTGAAATAAATGTGAGCTGTACATACATTTAAGAAACATTACTACAATCAGGCAATACAACTATTTATCCAATTATTCTAGTTCAGGGTTGTTGGTGGCCAGAGCCTATTCCAGCTGTTCAGTGTGCAAGGAGGGGCCCGACCCCGGACAGGATGCCATTCCTCCACAGGGCATATGTACACCCTCACTCACTCATTCTGGGAGAATTTAGATATCCCATTTAACCTCATGTGCTCATTTTTGGTACATGGGAAGAAACCAGAATAGCTGGAGTAAACCCATGCAGACATTGGAAGAATGTGTAACCTCCACATAGACTGTGACCCCAGCTGGGAATTGATTTTTTTCCCTCATCAACATGATAACAAAATGAAAACAAAAAGATGTTATTCGAGGACCTGATCTATAATGCTTTCAGTTTTGTCAGGCATTAATGTGTATGCTACCAAATCCAAAGCACAGGCTCAGTTGATATTTCTCAA
>NW_007135079.1:0-852 GCF_000164805.1 Carlito syrichta | reverse complement strand
TACACTGTAGCACGCCCCTCCCCAGGGCAGCATTTTGGGAAGTTGTCCTAGGATGATGGGGTCCTGCCAGAGAGCAAAGCCAGAGCAACGGTGTGCAAGTGCAGTGCAGAAGCAGTGTTCGGGAAGGTGCGGGTCCTGGGGGGATGTAAGCCCCAAGAAGGTGCAAACCCCAAGAAGAAGCCTGCCCTGGGGGATGTGGGACCCAGCGGGAAGCGTGTTCTGGGGTGCTGCCCTGGTGGGAACTTGGCCGTTGGGTGTTGACCTGGTGGGATGCATGGTCTGGGAGGGTTTGGGCCTGGAGGGTGCTCACGGGTCCGGGTCTGCTGGCACGCAGGCGCCTCTGTGAACTTGCCCTTCCCTGAAGGCCTCGCGACGCGGCAGAGATTGTGAAGGCCGTCCAACAGGCGGGGCCCCTGGTCGCCATGGCAGCGAGCATCAACGACTCAGGAAGGCGGCCACGGCCATGCTGGCGGCAGGGTGACCGCCGGCCACCTCACGGGGACACTCGGCCGCCGCGGGGCTTTGGCAGGTTTCTAGGCTTCGTGCCTCTTGTTGGATGGTCATGGGCGGTGTTGGCGAGGGGTCCGGGCGGCGCGGACAGGAGCCCTTGGACACCATCGTCCCTGCCCCCCACAGGAGCAGGCCTCTCGGACACTCCGGGCGGCGCGGTGGCACGCCACTTCCGCCTTTCCACCATACCGCGCCCCCAGGCGCAATTGTGGTCCGCGGCTGCGCAGAGACCAGGGACGTGCGGCAGAGTGGAGGGTGGGGCGTCGGAGGCTGAGGAGCGGAACCGTTGACCATGAGGAGCCGGCGTGTGAGAGGACTGGCTGCACCTGCTCTCCGCCTGCT
>NW_007135078.1:0-6338 GCF_000164805.1 Carlito syrichta | reverse complement strand
AACAGTAGTGTATATCTCAGGTGCTGTGATAGCTGTACAGCAAAGGGACAGTGTGGCCAGCCTCACTTGACCCATCTGACCATGGCATGTAAGGGTCATAAAGGAGGACTCTCCACCCCCTCAGCAATTTTTCCTGTTCTATGCCTCATGAAAGTCTCTCTACTGTGACCCATCTTCTCTGGCAAGAAGTGAAAATGTGCGTGAAGGGAGTCCTTGAGGGAGGGGAAAGAGACCTTCACTCTAATCTGGGTAACAACACAGCACCTGCCCAATACTTCTGCCACCCAACTCCACATTCACTTCTCAAGGAGGGCAGCACCATAGGGTGTTGGTCAGGATGCTTCTTTATTGCCATGAAAACTATTTAGCTGCCTTAGTCAAGCCCCCAGTTCTAAATGCTGGTGGCATTGCCCAGCCATTGTGACATTAAAAACACCCCCATGTATTCCCAGCATTGCCCATCTTCTATCCCCTGGAGAATTACTTGGAGAGATGGTCCATGAAGGACATGCAAAGGGAGTGGCCTCAAACTTATTTAGCCAAGAAGATGCCACCTCTCAATTCCTTAAAGCAAGGAGAGAAGGTAAGGACTTCAGAAAGTGAAACCTTTGAGGATGCATTTGTTGGGGGCACCCAAGGAAGGCAGGAAGGAAGGGGAGTCTTCCTTTCACCTCAGTCAAGTAAAAGGAGCTTGAAGAGACTCGCTTAGAGATCTTGGCAAGTCTTCTTAGAAATTGGGAGACTCAGAAACTGGCCACTAACTGCACAAAGTGAGGTATAGGAAGAATGCTAGACAGTTTGGAAGTGAGACACTGGCAGAAGAAGATTGGTGTGAAGTGGGGTCAGAAGGTGAGTAGGACCAGGTTATGGCTATGGATGCTGCCATGTCTAGAGGCTAAATTTATTCATGGAGGAGGCAGAGCCAGGGAAGGGCTTAGAGTAAGGGATCACTTGGGCTGCAGGATGGAGAATGCATCCGAGGCAGGGAGATCAGTTAGGAACTTACTACAACCATCCAGAAAACAAGTGACAAAAGGTTGAGCTGGAAGAAGGCAGATGCCATGATAGAAAAGGGCGGGGCTGGATCTGAGAAGAAAATATAAGTGTTGGGAACTATTTTTGAAAACTCTGAGGATCATTACTTATAAGATGAAATGTTGTTCTTAATTATGTTTTTTAAAGGAAGAAGAAAAGGGAAACAATTTCTCAGTTTGTAATTGCTCATTTGGAACTCAGGAATGGTACTACCTATCTCACAGGGTCAAGTTCTGTAAAGGACCTTTTAAACCTCCAAGCACTTGAGGTTAACCTTGGAAGTGGTCCCCCATCACCTTTCACTGAATTGCAGCCAGGCCATCACCTGCCTGTCTTCTTAAAATTAGCTTAGTCTCTTCCGAGGAAAGCTTGATTAGGCTTAATGGGCAGAAGAGGGGAAGGGAAAAAGAGAAGCAGAGAGAATTTGTACAGCTAAATGTGACTTTACCGGAAGCCTCTTTATGGATCTCAGTCTCCCCATCTGTCCAATGGGAGTGGCAATAGGTATCCTCACTATTTACAGAAAACTCAAGGCGCTCTCTCTCTCTCTCTCTTGTTCATTAGCTGTGATCTGTTTTTAATTTTTTGTTGTCTTAGTACATTGGGTTGTGGTGAGGATTAAGTATATTGTGTGTTTAAATATTAAAATACAAAGGCCAGTGTGTGGTACAAGTGAGTCCTCTATAAGCAACAGCTGTTTCTATTGCCACTGCTCTGCCCCCCTCCATCATGATCAGTGATCCCCACAGACCTGGCATTCAGTGGACATTCCATAAGGGTCTACCGAACCAGACTGCTCATAGATTTGAACTTGTGGTGAAAGTGTGCCATGTTACCCAGGAAGGCAAGTATAGATTCTAACCCTCCTGAGCTCACTGCCATTGCTACTCAGAATCTCAGCATCTTCCACATCTTGAAAGGACTCAGAATAGGCCTTTTCAAGAATAGAATTCAGTAAGGAGAATCGGATAGTTCCCAGTTCCCAGTTTCCTCCTTTCTAAAGCTGGACACAATGCCAGGAACCCCCGGATGGCTGCCTTGACCTATGATAACCTTGGTCCAGATTGAGAGTCCAAAGTCAGTTGGCTCAAGCAGAATGTCTCCCCAGAGGTCCACATACATATAGCCAGCAGGCTAACAGCTTCACAGACACCTCCAAACCAGCATTTCCAACACCGGACACAGAATCTTGCCCCACTCTGCACTCTCCCCCCATGTCCCACCTTCACAAATGGTACCACATTCATCTCCTTGGTGGGCCAGAAAGCTGGGAGTCATCTTCACACTCCTCCAGCCCTCACGATTCACCTGGGCAAACAGAGTTTAGCAAGGACTTCCTGTGGGCCAGGCCTTAGAGTTGCAAGGTTCTCTGCCTTTCTGAAGCTTAGAGTCAGACGGGGTACACAGAATGTAAGCAATGATCTCAACTAATCTATTAATAATACAATCTTGATATTGAAATAAAAAGTAGGGTGCCATAAGCCTATGGTAACGAGCAAGCTGGTCTCATTCAGACATCCTAGAGAAATAGTGAAGAGAGCTGGGAGTGGCGGGAAGGGGATAGTGGGAATACTCTTTTTCCTTTCAGTTTCATCAAGTTGCAGCAGAGAAAGAAACAAGGAGCAAAGGCCATGAGTAGAGAGGAAGGCACCATCACTCAATCCACTAGACTCAGACCATGTGGCTGGTGGACAGACAGCAAGGGAGAGGCTTCATTTGAGGCCATGGGTGAGATCATGAGGGCTGTGGGGACCCATCAAGGCCTGGCGCTTTGCCATCAGAAGAGTGGGAAGCTGCTGGAAAGATAACCAGTTCTCATTTACATTTAAAAAATATCAAGCAGGCCGGGCACAGTGGTTCACCTCTGTCATCCCAGCACTTTGGGAGGCCGAGGTGGGAGGATTGCTTGAGCCCAGAAGTTCAAGACCAGTCTGGGCAATATAGTAAGGCTTCATCTCTACAAAAAAAGTTAAATAATAAAATAAATCACCCAGATGAAAAGAAAACTCCAGGTTGAAAGATACAGGAAAATTAATTAGGAGGCTTGTTGCAGTGGACAAGGCAAAAGACTATAGTTTGGACTAATAGAATGGTGGAAGAGGTAGAGAGAGATGGAGGAACTAGAGACCACCTTAGCAGATAAAAACAACAAGTCTACACTTCCCAGATTCTTTTGCAGCCAGATGTAAGATATGACTCAATTCAGGTCAGTGAGGTATGAGCAGGAGTGAAGGAACAATATTCAATTTGTGCCCATGGAGGAGGGAGGTATGGCCTCCCTGTTCACTCCCCTACACTCCCACCGCTGACTGGAAAGGGGATGTGATGCTGGAAACCAGGGCAACCATCTTCGGTGAAGAGAAGAAAGCTGCTTCCAAGGAGAGCAAAGCCATGTAATTTAGGAGTTGGACTCCCAGTAATTATGGAAATGCCACATCAGCCCTGAATTGCCTACTCAAACTTTTATGTGAGGAAGAAGTCAGCTTTTACTTTGTTTGGGCACTGCTGTTTTGGGTCTCTCTGCTGCAGTTGCTGAGAGAATCACGGGCCCCAGGTCCCTGGCTTACACCACTGGGTGCAGGGGGATCCTGTTCACTGAGACAAGGAGTCTTGGGGGAGAAACAAGGTGGAGTGCAGTTGTGGTAGCACAGATCAGGGCAAGTTGAGGCTGAGGCATCCTAGTGGGAACACAAGGAGAGATGTCAAGGTAGCAGGTGGGATGCTGAGAGAGAGGCCAGAGTTGGAAGAAAGTGGATCAGAGGATGAATCCATGGTTCTCAACTGTGACTGCATAGGTGTATTTTTAAAATTCTGATATCCAACCCCAGAGATTCTGAGATATCAGGTCTGGGGAGAGGGGCCTGGCATCGGCATTTTTAAAAAGCACCCCAGGTAACATGTAGCCAGGGATGAGAGCACCTGGTGTGGGTGGTCATTAAAATCACAGCAGTGGATGAGATGGAGTACAGAGTGAGAAAAGAATCAAGCTCCTGGTCTGTCACCTGCAGTTTCTCTATATTTCCTGGGCCCTGCAGGGAGATAGGAAAGAGTGGGTAACACATGTAACTGCCCAGCTGTCCTCATCACACTCCCAATATGGATTGTAGGCCAGGAAAGTAAATAGGAAGCACAGTACTCCTCCCAGATGTGGCAGGCCTTTGGAATGACAACACTGGCCTCCTCCCTATCTCCCAAGAATGCCTGACAGCCACTCAGGAACCTGCTCTGGACTTCAAAGCTGACCTGGCCATAGGCTGTCATGACTGAGCTCCATGAGCCATCCTGGGAAGACCATGAGTCTCTGTTGCTGTGGTTGATTGCCCTTTCCACAAATGCCAGGCCAGCCTGCACTGTCAACATACACCTGGGGATGTCTATGCTCTTGCTTGACAACTAGCCACTTTGTTTTGTTTTTCTGGGCTTCAGCTTGCTCGTCTGTAAAACGGAAGAGCTATGCTTAGCCCTACCGAGTTGGTAGGCTTTTTGTGAGCATCAAAATGGCCATAATAAAACAGTAAGAATTTATGAAGCACCTTTTATGGGCCTTCCCTCTGCAGTTCTTCAGGTTAGGGTGGGAGGAAGAATGGTAGGGGGATGAAGAGAGATGAAGGGGACTTATAAAGTCCCTGCTGCCCATGGGAGCTCACAAAAGAATATTCCAGACATAAGTGAAAACCTAAAAGGGAAAAAGCCCATAGCAGGTGGGTCAGAAGAAGATCACAGTTTATAATGACAGGGACCAGTGGGGATGGGAGGTTGCAGGAAATCACACCAGAAGTATGCCCCAAAAAGTCAGTGTGACCTGGGTTTGAACATCAGCACAGCCAGTCTCTAGTTAGGTGCTACTAGGCAAGTAACTATGTGATTAGACTTTCTGAGCCTGTTCTCATCTACAAATTCCTTAGTGTAACACCTAGAACATAGTGGTAGGCAAGAGTAAATATTTGCTACTTCTGCTGTTCACAGGTTTATACCAAATTCAGGATTGTGAGTAGTCGTGCAAAAGACCTGGCCTAGAGTAGATGTTCAATGTAATTGATTCCTCTTTTGCCTTTAAATTTCATCAAGTAAGTCTTCAGCCTGGCCCAAGTGCGTACCCTGAGGACCATCATCCCTGAGTGACAATGAGGTTTCTGGCAGTGTTATGGTCTGGTTGGGGAGAGGGTTTTGTGAACCAGAGTTGGAGTGACTGTCCACATAGTAGAAGTCAGTTATTCACCCAAGCTGCTGATGGAACGTGAATGTCAGACACAAGGTTGGGAAGAACTGTCTGACACAGGGCAGGTCTACAGACAATTGTATCCACAGTGTTGGAGGAACCCACTAGGGAAGAGAAGAGTGGGGATGGGGAGACAAAGGAAGACCTATTAGAAAATGTTTCTTGATGGGAGGTGCTGTGTTCTGATGTGTCCCCCAGAATTCATATGTTAAAACTGAATTGCCAACGGGCTAGTGTTAAGAGGTGGGGCCTTTAGGGGATGATTAAGCCATGAGGGTGGAACCATCATGAATGGAATTAGTGACCTTATCAATGAGTTGAAAAGAGTGTCCTAGTCTCTTTTGACCTCCCACCTTCCATCCCATGAGGATATGGCAACATGGTGCTATCTTAGAAGCAGAGAGCCAGTCTTCACTGGACACAGACCTCCCATGATCTGATCTTGGACTTCCAGCCTCCAGAACTGTGATAAACAGATTTCTATGATTTATAGACTACCCATCCTCAGGTGTTTTGTTATAATAGCCTAAATGACTAAGAGAGGTAGGTAGATGCATGGATAAGTGGCTGAATTCTAGACTCTGTGTGTCTGGGCTAGGACTAGAAGGCCTGGCAGACTTGGATAATTGGCTGCTGAACCCCTACCCTGATGCTTAGGAGCTTACTGGTTCTCCAGCCCCTCCATCTTGCACTGTTTCTGCACTGCTTGGGCCAGAATGGCCTGTCCTTCCCTGTGAGAGTTGCTCTCTCGATGCCTGGACTGTGGCTACCATCCAGGGCCTTGAGTTGGAGGGTTCTCTCAGGACCAGCAGCAACCTTACCTCCCAGTCTCAGTCCCACAGCTGGGGTATGCTGGCAGGGCCTAAGTAACTTGAAGACTCCTCCATGTACCCTGCACCCAACTGCTGCTCCATCCTCCCTCAGTGGGGTCTCAAACTGAAGTCGTGTCTCTCTGCACTCAGCTACCTCCCCCAAAAGAATTGCCCACCTTCCTCTCCCAACACATGGCCTACCTCTTTGGTGGTCTGGACTCTATGTGCACGATGTTGAAGTGCCCTTGATGGGGTCTTGGAGCTCTCAAACA
>NW_007135077.1:0-1278 GCF_000164805.1 Carlito syrichta | reverse complement strand
ATCAGCCGGGCATGGTAGCGCGCCCCAGTAATTCCGGCTACTTGGAAGGCCGAGGCGGAAGGATTCGCCGGAGCCCAGCAGGTCGAGGCTGAGGTGGCCGGGAGCGACCACTGCACTCCAGTCTGGGCGACAGAGTGAGACTCCAACTCAAAAAAAAAAAAGTTTATATGGTGTGTATTTGAAAACAGTTCTAATTTGAAGTAGGTAATAATCAAAGATGATATATTTGATGTTTATTAAATGCCTAAAGCCTACTAAATTCTTTGTCTACATTATTTTAATTAATCTGTTCATGCATTATGATGTCTTTGGTGTTTACTTGGTGCATGAAGCTCTTGAATATTTTGTCTATATTATAGATATTTGTCTAACCCTATAGTATAGATCATATTATTATGCCTATCCGCTATGTAGGTAAGAAAACTGTGGCCTTTAGAACTTAAATAGTATTACTTATTGTTTTCTAAGTTGGAGTCTCACTCTGTCGCCCAGGTTGGAGTGCCATGGCACGCTCACTGCTGGGCTCCAGTGATCCTTTTGCCTCAACCTTGAGAGTAGCCAGAACTACAGGTGCGTGCTACCACACTCAGTCAATATATATATATATATATATATATATATTTTTTTTTTTTTTTTTTTTTTTTTTTAATTGCGAAGAGGAGTTCTCACCAATTTGCCAGGACTGGTCTCGAACCTGTGGGCTCAGGCAATCCACTATCCTCAGCCTCCCAAAATGCTGGGATTACAGGCTGAGCCACCAAGCCTGGCCAGTATTACATTTTTGAAAATTATAGAAGTAGGCTTAAAAAAAACAAGTTTCTCTGATCTTAACCACTGTGCTATGCTGGCTGATTTTATCATTAGATTTTTTGGTGGTGTTTTACTATTTTCAATTCTTTTAGACATACAATTACTTCATAAACTGCAATGATCACAAAGCTTCTTTCAATATGCATGGCATATATTAATAAAATAGCATTTTGTATTTTTCCTTGCACTTCAAGATTCTATTGTAGTGAAAAGAAAGATCTTACCTTTAGAAAAAATTTACGTGGACTCATCTTATTCCCTAACCCACGATGACCCTGGAGCTCAGGAAATTCTTTTCCTTATTTTCACCAGAGTTTTCCTACACATCTTTTAGTTTCAGCTTGAATATAACAGGAAGACCTCCTCTCATCTCACAGTGTGGTATAGGTTCGTTAATCTATTTTATTGCCACAATTTATTGTGGCTTTTGTGACACTAATCCCAGTTGTATTTGTTTTTATTTTCTTT
>NW_007135076.1:0-355 GCF_000164805.1 Carlito syrichta | reverse complement strand
GTGCAGAGCCGTATGTTTTTACGGTGGCACCTCCCTTGTGCAGCCGCGTGTTCCTGTCGCTTCCCCCCGTGGGTCGTCAAGCCGCGACATCTCGAGGCACCACTGCTCTCTGGATCCCGGTCGTCATGGCTGTGCACTCCTTGCATGGAGTCATCGGTTCTCATGGGCGCTGTCACAAAGAGGCCGACTTCACGGTGTTCTGATTGTATTTATCCCTGCTGGTTGTGCCGCGCAGTTTCAGGGCGCTCTGTGCAGATGACTTCTCCGCAGTGAGGCAGCCAATGCCTTTCCCACATCGCAGTGCCCGGCACTCCTCTTAGCTCTTCTCCAGCAGCGCTGAGCCCGGGTCTCTGGG
>NW_007135075.1:0-8862 GCF_000164805.1 Carlito syrichta | reverse complement strand
ATGCAAAATGAGTAGTATATAAACTTTATAATATAAATAATATATAATTATATATATATTTCTATGTAGAAATATATAATCTTAGAAAAAATACATATATAATAAACAAGAAACTCGTACCTCATGGAATGTGATTATAGCTGGTGCCCTATGAGTCATTCACCTCCTTGAACAAAATGAAACCCATAGCACACATTCTCTACTTTTAGAGGTATATCACTTAGTGAAGACTGAAAGTGGCTCACACAAAGAATCAAATAGCAGCACAAGAAGAAATGGCCTCCAACACTCCCAACAGACAGTGGGTGACACTGAGGTCTGGGGACTTCTTACCAGCTACAGTGATCACACAAGACTTCCCAATGAGGCAAGGCTCAGACCTGGCTTCCAGCAAGGGCAGATCTGGAGAGACTGAGTAAGACGTGCTGAACAGGAGGCACCATGAGCAGAGGAGGTGACATCTGAGGGAGGTGAGCTGAAGGACAGAGAAATAAAGTTACTTAAATATGGTCCCTCTGGGCATTGCTGGCCCAAAGATATGCGCACTGGGTCACATTGGAGCAGGACAGCTGGGTGGAGCATTTAAGGGCCTCGGATATGACACTGAACCTCTAGGGGCCTCCTTTCAGGTACATTTTCCCCAGTCCTGTCAACCCTATTCCATTGTGGGAGGAACCTCTGAGCTCCTATCTGAGCAGCCTCATTGGACAGAAAAAAGAGCTACCTCTGCACAGAGCCTGTGTCCCAGAAGGACTGATCCTCTTCTAAAAGCCTGGAGTTTGGAGAGCTGAGGGGGTGCTCCATCTTCAGTGTCAGAGATGAGAGCCTTGAAGGAAGAGAGAAGAACAGAGCGTGGAGGATGCAGGACAGAGGGAGGAGAGGTTTCCTCATGGTGCAGGAAACTTGTTTATTTATTTGTTTACCAAGTACTTAGGACGTGTCTGGTATAGTACAAACCTTAAAAAATATGAACAGATTGGATCCTAGAACACCCTTGAGGAAACTATTTTTGTTTTTGTCATACAGTGTTGAAACTGAGCCCTCATCACTGGGAGCCCATTCAGATATGTCTTTAAAGTAAGTGGAGAGTTTTAACCTCTGTGATGGAAACGTTAAATGTCAACTTGACTAGACCGAAAGGTGTCTAGATATCTCATAAAGCATCATTTTTGAGTGTGTCTGTGAGGGTGTTTCTGAAGGTCTGTGAGTCAGTGAACTGAATTGGGAAGATTCACCCTCAATGTGATGTGGGTGGGCACAACCTAATCCACTGGGTCCCAGATGGGAAAGATGAAATTGTGTCCTCTCTTTCCTCATGCTGGGACACCCTTCTCCTGTCCTTGGACATCAGAACTCCTGGTCCTCTGACATTCGGACTTTGAGACTTGCACAAATGGCCTTACAGGTTCCTAGATCTCCTTCTCAAACTGAGAGTTACATCATCAGCTTCTGTAGTTCTGGGGACCTTGAACTTGAATTAAGCTACATTACTGCATCCCTGGGTCTCTTGCTTGCAGAATACTTATCGTGGGACTTCTCTGTCTCCATAATTGAGTCCTTTCTCTTAATAAATTTCCTCTCTTCATTATGTCCCTCCCTCCCCTCCTCGTCTATCTTCTATCATCCATCTATCATCTATCTGTCTATCTATCTATCTATCTATCTATCTATCTATCTATCTATCTATCTATCTATCTATCTATAGAGATCCTATGTGTCTCGCTGGAGAACCCTGATTAACAGTCTGTCTTGAGGCAGAAATGGCTATTTGCTGTATTTCTGGTCCGCACTCGTGAAAGAACTCCAAGGAACACAAATGAGATGCTGGTCTTGGCTTTCTGCTCACCAATCTGGCAATGTGGTGAAAAAAATAAAATGTTTTAGGGAGGAGATGTTACCTTTCTTTCATTTTCCACTGACCAACACCAAACTGTACTTTGAAACTAGGAATAGGTCCCTGTAACATCACTAACAAGAGTAAGACAAAAAGCCCACACTGTTCATGGGAGCTTCAATTCTGGCTATCTTTGCTGAGTGCTGTTCTTAAGGATTGTGAAGTCAGGAGAACGAATAAGGATTGGTGCCCCCGGAATGGCACAGCCCCTCATGGCCTTGAGCAGCCCTGGAGTGCCCTGTGTCCTTTCCTTTTGCCTGTAAAGCCTGAGGAATGTGGGAGCTCTTTGTGGATCCTTTGGGCTGATGCATTCACTCCCTTAGGGACAACACTTCTTGTGTCCAGATCACCCTGATGAAGCCAACTGCGTGAGCCTTGCTGGCATTTTCTCCACTAAAAATGAGTGCTCAGGATATAAGTTTTCTTGGTTGATGTTCTCATAGTTTTCTGGAGTGGAGTCCATCTTGACCTCTTCCAGTTCACCTTCCAGCAACCTTAGCAGGCATCTAAAATACAATCTGAATTCATGATCTGGACCCTGGACCTGTCCTCCCTTCTCATCTTTCCTCCCCACTGGAAGCCTTGCTATATGCTGAGCATAAGCACATTGAGACTTCTGGACATATCAACTGTTTGCCAGAGTGATGCTTTTGCTCACATAATCCTCTCTGCATGGAACACATCTTTCTTCTCCTTCCAGAATTCTCTGCCCTCTACTGAGGGCTCTCTCTTGGTGTTTCTTGATTCAGCTAGAGACGTAACTCCTTATTGACATATTCCTGACTCCTCAGGTGGATGTATCTCTCTCTTCTTTTTACCCCATCAATCACTACAAGAAAATTTTTTTTTTGAGTTGGAGTCTCACTCTGTCGCCCAGACTAGAGTGCAATGTCATGCTCCCGTCCACCGCAGGCTCAACCAGCTGGGCTCTGGCGGTCCTTCTGCTTCAGCCTTCCAAGTAACCGGAACTACAGGCACGTACTACCATACCCGGCTAATTTTTGATTTATTGTAGAGATGAGGTCTCACCAAGTTGCCCAGGTGGGTCTCGAACTCGCGGGCTCAGGCAATTCACTCACCTCAACCTCCCGAGGCATGAGATTACAGGCTGAGCCACCGAGACTGGCTCCAAGAAAACCTTTAAGTGGTCTTAATTAAGCATTCAATATCATTTGCTCGTTTGTTTATTGGTCTGCTACTATAAAATTCTAACTTTTAGTACAAGTTATATTTCTTAAATGAATTCATTTGAGAATAATGCGATAAGGTCACAGAAGGCATTACCAATGCAACAATAAGTTACTGCACTGCAACCCCAGGGTCGTCTTTACAGATTTTAATGTGGGAGTCACATTTCCATCATTTCCAGACAAAGCAAGCACAGCCCACAATGAAGAATGAGACAGATTATGAAATCTGTGTGGCTAAGGGATCTGCCTCCTCCAAATCTAGATGATCTCAGGAGCTCCACTAACTACTCAGAGACTTTCTGGGGAAAAGCACACCTTATAAACTACTGCTACAAAAACAGGGATTCAACCCACCCAAACTTTGCTTCTGTATTATAAATCCGCAAAATAGTATGACTGGTGCAGTGGTTCAAACCTATAATCCCAGCATTTTGGGAAGCTGAAGCAAGAGGATTGCCTGAGCCCAGGGCTTCGAGACCAGCCTGGGCAACTTGATGAGACATTGTCTCCACAATACATCAAAAATTACCTGGGCATGGTGGCACATGCCTGCAGTTCCAGCTACTTGGAAGGCTGAGCTGGAAGGATTGCCTGAGCCCAGCAGGTCGAGGCTATGGTGGCCGTGAGTATGCCACTGCACTCCAGCCTGGGTGACAGAGTGAGATTCCAACTCAAAAAAAAAAAGAGAATAGTATGTTCAAGAAGGTTCAATCATGATTCAGGGAAGAGAGAGAAGGAGGTTGAGGGGAGGGGAGAATGAATGAGCCAAGCATTTACTGAGTAACTGTTTCTCCAGGGGTAAGATGCTTGGAATATTTCCCTGTTGGACCTTCTTTTCAAAGATTTTTTTTTGGTTCAGCCTTCCAAGTAACCGGAACTACAGGCACGTACTACCATACCCGGCTAATTTTTGATTTATTGTAGAGATGAGGTCTCACCAAGTTGCCCAGGTGGGTCTCGAAGACTCAAGGCTTGGCCAATAGGAAAACTAGTATAGAATGCCCTCTGTTATCTGCATCTCTGCAATGTCCTCCTCTTATCTTCTGTTATTTTAAAGAGCTTCTGGCTTCTCTCCTGAAGTAGATGTACTGGGGGTGGCTAAGTGAGGATAAGGGCGGAAGATCAGGTTGAAGAGTCTTCCCCACGGAAGTGCATGGTTTGGCCAGGGCTAAAGGCCTATTGTCCTGAACAACATTCTCTGCTCAGACCACAGCTCCCACCTGTGGAGCTGCCCCCACACAACTTGCTGTCCTTTAATTGTGGCTGTGGGTGAACTGTTGGCATTAATGGCTCAGTTGAGTCTCAGAGTCATTGGGCTTCTATTTTGGTGTGTGGTTTTCTCGCAAAAAGAGCTCCAGTGCACTGGGTCCTCTCATGTTGGACTTTTATGAAGATGGATGGCTTCCCTGGCATCTCAATAGAGAAACAGTATTACCAAATGCCTCTCCATCTTATGGGTGGGTGGAGTTTTTTACTAGAGGGCCACTTGGACATGTAAAATCTAATCCTCATGACACTTTTGTGGCTACATACTATCATTCTCACCTGACAGGGATGGAAACCGAGGTTCAGAGAGGTGAGATAACACAGAACATACACAGGATTCAAGGCAGTAAGTGGCAGAGCTAGGAATTGACTTGGGATCACCAAGTTGTTAGGTTTTCCTCCTCCCCTTTCCATCAGTCCTAGGATACCATGAGTCCAGGGGCCTGGTCTCACATTGAGTTTGCACAGAGAACTGCCTCTGATATACTCCCATCTGCAGCTCCTGTGTGGGTATGGAAGCAGGGGCAAAAGGAGAGGTGTTATCTCTACCACACCCACACCCAAGCTAGGCCTGGTGGAACTGTTCACTTTACCTGATGGAGGCTCCTCCAGGGCCCCTGTTTCTTCCTGATCTGCTCAGAGCCCTGTGACCCTGCCCCAAGCCCCACCCTCAATGAAGTGATGACATCTAGATACTGTGATCCAAGGACTAGAAGAACACAGGACTGGGTCCTGTGGCACCAGTTATGAACTGTCTCCTGTGGGGACCTCTTTCCAGCCACTTCCAAGGACACCAGCATCTCTCCCCATACTCCTTCTGCCATCCCTCTGTTGAGGCCAGAGGAAAATGGGAGCCTCATATTGGTACCATTTTGCTCTTGAGGAACTTGTTATTGTTTCTTCAACTACTGTTTATGCACTAGTTGTCTATTATGGAAAGCAGTTTCACAGTTTTTAGCTCTAATAAGGACACGTGTGAAAGCCTACCATGGCCCCCTTTCACTACTTTAAAGGGACAGAATCTGATCTAGTGTCAGAAAACAGAATGGTCAGTAGTTTCCCTTTCTGTCCAATATCTACCACAGGCTGAAGATGGCTGCCCAGAAGCCCCTTGAGATCCTGTCTCCTTCAGCAATCTCTTTGGCTTTAGAAACCTTGCAGTGGCTGGCACAAGTCCTTCCAAGAGCAAGGGATTGATTCTCACAGGTCTGATGACACCAAGGTGGCTTACCAGGGTGTGAAAATCAGGGACAGCCTAAGCTCGTGGTCATCTCCTCTAGAAGATGAAGGGTTTGGCTTCAGAGTCTCTTTCCCATTGACTGTGTTGGCTTGGGACAGGTGATGTCAGTGGGAGAAAGACTGAAGCTCAGAGATCAGTAGGAGCCAGGCATTCACAAATCTCCCACTGGGACTGGGAGCAGTCAGCAGTCACGACTGGGCATCAACCCACCCAATAGCTAAGAGAGGCTGATAAAATCCCTCTGCTGATCATGGGGTCATTGCTGCGGGAGGCAATGGACACAGGTACAGTGCAGGTGCTCTTGATCCCTGTCCTTTCTACACTCTTGCTACAGGGTGGTTGCAATGGTTCTGGGGCCAGGACCTAAGAGATAAGGACCCAGAAGGCATGCTCCCTCCATGCTTTGGCAGGGCTTCCTCCCCCCTCTTCAGGACTGCATGTATTTGAGTGCTGAAGAACACAATGCTGGTGTGCTTTTTCTCAGCACCCCTCTTCTTCACTCCTAAGGACACATGGAGGTCTTCCTCTGACTGCTATACATCAGAAAGGTAAATGGATGAAAGGATAAGAAAAAGAGGAGAGAAGAGCTATAAGCATTATTTTGAAAGAAAAAAATATTAATTGCAATATACCAGTAGTAGAAGTCAAATAGGAACACATGAATATGTAACAGAACCAATCAGAAACCAATCAGAAAAGTTGGAAATGAAAAGTATAGCCATTAAAAGAAAAAGTGGCATAAATAAGGCATACTGTACTGTACTCTAACTGTACATAAGTCAAAACAAATTAGCAATTTGGAAGATAGTCTGTATCTTATCTAAAATACAGTACTGAAATTGAAGAGATAATATTTAACTGGAAAATATGTGAAGGATGAATTGAAGGAAGCCAAAATTTAATAATAACACTTAAGAAGGGAGGAATGGAATATCAGACAAAAATATTTGATAGGTTAATGATCAAGAACTACCAAGAATACATGAAAGTCATGACTCTTTAGATTGAAGATGCCTAGAATAGAATAGATAGAATAAATCTATAACTAGAAGTAGTGTTTTATAGCTGAAAAGCTAGCAGGGTAGACATACTAATATATATATAAAAGCATGCCTGTTAATAGATTAACAAGCTTCCCATCAGTAACAAAAAGAGCCAGATTACAAGAAGCAACATGTTCAAAGCGTAAGAAAAACAAACAAGAAGTTTGAATTAAAAATTCAATTAAGATTTTAGGATTATGATGGATAACATGAGGCAGAGCATGTTTCTCTTATGGAGTAAACCAATATAGAGTCAGTTTCCTCAGCACCCAGAGAGTAATAGGACCAGCAGCACACCCCACGATTCATCAAAGAAGTGTTAATAACCACATAGTGCAAAAAACAGAAAAAGCAATTGACCAGGGCTAGAACTAGCCAGAATCTCCACTGAATCATGGTACAGAACACTGGCAGCTTCCAGACATAGTGGGGAAGGTGAGTATGAGGAATTCAGGAGCTCTGTTCTCTTCTGCTGTACTCAGAGAGACCTCAAGCCATGTGGAACTCCAATCCCTCAAGGGAAACTATCTTACCGACAGCCACGGTCCGCTGAAGCCTATGTGGGTAATGCAGAAAAAATAGATAAAGTATGGAGTAGCTCCAGCCACTATATCCCAAGAACTCAGCCTTCACTGGCCACTGCTTTCTAGCTGGCCTGGGAAAGAATGGGCCCCAAGGACAAACTTCCTTGTGGCATATGGTTCCTGGCTGGGATGGGCTGCCTTGACAATATCTGAGACCTTGAGACTGACTGCACTTTGATATTCAGATCCCCGCCTGTTTGAGGCTAAGGTGGGGACCTGGTGGGTTTCATTGCCATAACAACCTCCCACTTCCCGTGTAAACTCATTAGTGCCCACCCTGTACAACAGTATTATCCCAGTGGCCAGGAACTTCCTCCACAGGTTGGGTGCTTGAGCTCCTTATCCCAGAAGCACATTTCGCTTAAAGGCTCAAAACAGAGAAAGAAATTGGGTAATCCCCAGAGCTCTGCCCTCCACCCAGGTTGGCTGGCTATTTACTTGGAATAAGCATGTCAAAGAAAAGCTCCCAGCCACCATTGCCACTGGCTGTATTCCACAAATGCTACCTTCTGGCTAGAGGTAAATAGCAAAATCCATCTGATATAATACCTCAGCTTTGGAGAAGACCTGATCCCAGAACCCAGTTAGCACCACTTTTCAAGTCATTCTGGCTGCTTAGAACACTATGAGCCAGTTAAGGTACCCAGGACAGGACTGCCACAGCTGGCAACTGGAAAATTCACCACACCAAGGCTATATATAATCAAGAAAACACTACAATGTCTACGTCAGCCAACTTCAAATAAGAAGAAATAGTCTACCCAAATGAGAAGAAACAAGAAAAATAATTCTGACAATATGAAAAAACAGAATTATCTAACACCCAAAAAAGACCACATTAACTCTTCAGCATGTACTCTAACCAAAATACAATTTTATAAATTTTGTATCAGACATAAAATTCAAAAGGTTGATTTTAAAATTACTCAATGAGCTTCAGGAAAAGTTGAAAACCAATTTAAAGAAATTTTTAAAACTACCAAGGACATGAATGAAAAATTCTCTAAAGAGATACACATTTTTTTTAAAAAACTGAAATTCTGGAAATGAAAGAATCATTTAGGGAAGTACAAAATGCAGTAGAAAGTTGTAACAGTAGACTAGAACAAGCAGAAGAAAGGAACTCAAGACTTGAAGATAAGGCCCTCAAATTAATCCAATCAGAAAACAATTAAAGAAAAAAAGAGCCGGGCTCAGTGGCTCAGCCTGTAATCCCGTG
Organism: Carlito syrichta; assembly: GCF_000164805.1. Taxonomy (NCBI): domain Eukaryota; kingdom Metazoa; phylum Chordata; class Mammalia; order Primates; family Tarsiidae; genus Carlito; species Carlito syrichta. Next base: position 426 of record NW_007135075.1, on the reverse strand, counting down.
CCTTTGGGAGGCTGAGGTGAGTGGACTGCCTGAGCAACTTGGCGAGACCTCATCTCTACAATAAATAAAAAAATCAGCCGGGCATGGTAGCATATGCCTGTAATTCCCGCTACTTGGAAGGCTGAGGCGGAAGGATCGCCGGAGCCCAGCAGGTCGAGGCTGCGGTGGCTGGGAACGGTCACTGCACTCCAGTCTGGGTGATAGAGTGAGACTCCAACTCAAAAAAAAAAAGAAAAGAAAAGAAAAAAAGAATCAAGAGACAAGAACAAAGCCTCCAAGACATGTGTGATTAGGTTAAATGCCCAAACCTAAGAATCATAGGTTTTCCTGGAGAAGAAGAGAAAGTAACAGGTTTGGAAAGCCTATTTGAGAAATAATGGAGGAAAACTTCCCTGGTCTTGCCAGAGACTTCAGTACCCAGATACA
>NW_007135074.1:0-1223 GCF_000164805.1 Carlito syrichta | reverse complement strand
AAAAAGTGCTATATACCTCATATATCGGCTATGTAACAGGCAGAGGGAAAAAGTGCTACATACCTCATGTATCACTATGGTCTCCTTTGAAGTACTCCCCTTGGGAAGCTATAATCTGGTGCCAGCACCTAGTCCACTCGTCAAAGCAATTTTAGAACTCTTTCTGGAATGGCCATCAGAGCTGTTTTTGTTTTTCCTTTTATGTCCTGAATGTCATCAACATGTCTTCCTTTCAATATTTCCTTTATCTTCAGGTAAAGAAAAAAAGCACTGGGAACCAGATCAGCTGAGTAGGGAGGGTGTTCCAATACAGTCACTTGTTTACTGGCTTTAAACATTGTGCTGTGCTATGTGAACTGGTGCATCATAGTGATGCAAGAGCTCCTTTGGAAACATTTTTGCACATACCATTCTCATGCCAAGATTATCAGTTAAGACTTTCCCATTTCTCTATTGATGCTTATTTGGTCTGCTAGGATTCTCAAAATCAACTGATGGTTTTGATGCACAATTCAATTGTCATGCAATGTTTCATCAGTTCTGCTCATTACTGGCTGTCCTGACCTTTCTTCATCTGTGATACTGTCCCCTCAGAAAAACGTTTAATCCATTTGCACACTGCTGTTTTCTTCATGGCATAATTCCCATAAACTTGGCCTAATAGATCCCTGATTTCACTTCCACTCTTATCGAGTTTAACAAGAATTTTACTATTTGTTCATTGTTCTAATTCAAACTCTGACATTGTTGTGATGACAGCTCTAATGGCTATTCCAGAAAAAGAGTTCCAAATTTGCTTTGACAGGTGGACCAGGTGCTGGCAACTGTGCATAGCTTCCCAAGGGGAGTATTCCGAAGGTGACCATAGTGACATTCAGCAATGAAGTATGGAGTTTTTCTAGGATGAGTTTGCAAAGTTAATTGTCAGCTGGTGTATGTGGACCTGCAGACGCGGGGGATTCAAATCTGAGTTAACAAGTGGGTGTTGTGCCAAAGCCACTGATATAATTCACTATGCAGCAAGAGAAAACGAATACACTCAGTTATTTCTTCTATAACTAAATAACAGTATGTCTAGGTAGGTATGAAAGTTTTTCAGGCTTCATTTCTCATTATCCTACCTCCTTCCAGAGTAGAGCACTTTAACAATGGACATGAACATGACTCTGCACTATCTCCTTTGCAATTCTCACCTAGCACAAGAAGTCAGTGAATTTAAGTCA
>NW_007135073.1:4120-5532 GCF_000164805.1 Carlito syrichta | reverse complement strand
GGACCTTTCTCCCCATCTCTTCCAATAAAATTCCTAGTGTTTACTTACAAAACATTTCAGTGATTGTGTGTGGGTGAGTGATTTTTTTTTAGAAGAAGTTGGGAAAGTTGTGGCATTGTAGAGTAGTCTTAACTTACATGATATTTTTCAAGGTTTTTTTTCTTTGAGGTCAGTGCTATACTTCGAACAGCCTACTTCCATGATACTAGTCTGTATGTGAGGCTAATCACATAAGCTAAGTATCTATAAGCTAGACCAGTCGCTGTCTTCTCTGTGTTTCCATGAAAATCAAGGGAATTCATAGCTACTACAGGTTAGAGTGAGTGGTATAAAATGGGGAGGAGTAGGGTAAAATTGTTTCTGAAAGCAATAAAAGGTTTACCTAGTAATATATTTCTAACATTCAATTATATTGAAAACAAGTTTGGGTTTTTTTGTTTTGTTTTTTTTAATCAATATTTTTTATTATGATTTTGTGGGGTGCAGTTAAGGATTAGGTGTACAATTACGTTTCATTCAGGAACCCTGTTGATAAGAGGTGTTTCCCCATCCCCACACAGATATTTGCGACTGTTGATCCCATCCCCCCCCCATAGTTTCCCAGTAATATCAGTCATTTTCTTATAGTATTACAATAGATGTTCAAGGTCCATTATATGAGTGAGAACATGTGATACTCGGATCTTTGTTTCTGTGAGAGGTCACTCAGTATTATAGACTCTAGTTCCATCCAGGTTGCTGCGAAATTCATGATTTTGTTCTTTTTTATGGCTGCGTAGTATTCCATCATGTATATGTACCACATTTTTTTAATCCAGTCCTCCTTTGATGGGCAGCATGGTTGTTTCCAGGTTCTTGCTATTGTGAACAATGCTGCGATAAACATACGTGTGCAGGTATCTTTTCTATAGAGTGATTTGAGGTCTTCAGGGTATATTCCCAGTAGGAGGATTATGGGGTCATATGGAAGGTTGATTTTTAGAGCTTTTAGGAATCACTACACTGCTTTCCCTAGAGGTTGCACTAGTTTACACTCCTACCAACAGTGTAGAAGTGTTCCCTTTATGCCACATCCTCTCCAGCAGCTGTTATTTTTTGAGTTGTTGATAATTGCCATTCTGACTGGAGTTAGGTGGTATCTCGGTGTGGTTTTGATTTGCATCTCCCTGATCATTAGTGAGGTTGAGCATTTCTTCATGTGTTTGTTGGCTGCTCAGATGTCTTCTTTTGTGAAGTGTCTGTTCATGTCTTTTGCCCATTTTATAATGGGGTTGTTTGTTTTTTTTCTTTTAAGCACGTTTGAGTTCCTTGTAGATCCAGGATGTTAAGCCTTTGTCGGAACTAGTGTTGGTAAATATTTTTTCCCAGTGTGTAGGCTGTCTCCCTGCTCTCTTGATGGTTTCTTTGGCTTT
>NW_007135073.1:2159-3417 GCF_000164805.1 Carlito syrichta | reverse complement strand
TAGTTCCAGTTTTCAGGGGAATTGGTTTCCAATTTTTGTCCATTTAGGAGTATGCTAATTTGTCGGTTTCTCGTAGGTGGCTTTTACTATTTTGAGGTATGTTCCCCGTATGCCTAGATGTTCAAGGGTTTTTATCAAGAAGGGGTGCTGGATTTTATCAAAAGCTTTTTCTGCATCTAATGATATGATCATGTGATTTTTGTTTTGACATTTGTTGATGAATTTAATTACATTTATGGTTTTACGAATGTTGAACCCATCTTGCATCCTAGTAATGAAGCCTACTTGGTCATGGTGGATGATTTTTGAGATGTATTGCTGAATCCGGTTTGCTAGTCTCTTGTTGAGAATTTTAGCATCTATGTTCATCAAAGATATTGGCCTGCAGTTGTCTTTCATTGTTGGATCTTTACCTGGCTTGGGTATCAATGTGATGTTGGCTTCGTAAAATCATTTGAGCAGAGTTCCATCTTTTTCAATCACCTGGAATACCTTTGTAGGATTGGTATCAGCTCCTCCTTAAATGTCTTGTAGAATTCTACTGGAAAGCCATCTGGACCAGGGCTTTTTTTTTTGTAGAAAGTTTTCTTATTACATAGTTGATTTCCTTGATTGTTATTGGTCTATTTCGGTCTCAATTTCTTCTTGTTCCAACCTAGGTAGGTTGTGTGATGTCAGAAAGTCCTCCATTTCCTTAAGGTTTTCAAGTTTGTTTCCATACAAGTGTACGTAGTAGTCTCTAATGATCTTTTGTATTTCTTCAGGGTCAGATGTGACTTCATCTTTTGTGTTTCTGATTGTGCTTATTTGGTTTATTTCTCATTTTTTCTTGGTCAGTCTAGCTAGGGGACCATCGATCTTGTTTATCCTTTGACAGAACCAGCTTTTTGTTTCATTCATTTTTTATATTATCTTTTTGTCTTTTATGTCCTGGATTTGGGCTTTTATTTTGGTGATCTGGATTCTTCTGCTGAAACTAGGGTTTTTGTGGTCTTGCTTTTCCAGCTTCTTTAGGTGACTTGTTAGGTTGTGGATTTCTTTTCCTTCCATTTTCTTCATGTGTGTTTGTAGGGTTATAAATTCCTCTCTTACTACAGGTTTCAGGGCATCGCAGAGATTTTGGTGAGATATTTCTTCATTTTCATGTGTTTCCAGGTATCTTTTGATCTCTGTTTTGATTTCATCATTGACCCAGGAGTTGTTTAGTATCATGCTGTTTAGTGTCCATGTCTTTGTGGGTTTTGGGGGGACCTTGTTG
>NW_007135073.1:0-1016 GCF_000164805.1 Carlito syrichta | reverse complement strand
TATCTCTTGCTGCCTTTAGGATTTTTTCTTTTATAGCTACTTTATTTAGGCGAATTATTATGTGTCTGGGAGATGGTCTTCTCATTTGTTGTCTTGCAGGGGTTCTATGCATCTCTTGTGTTTGAATTTTTTCATCCTTGATGAGATGAGGGAAGTTTTATTGAATGATTTCATGAAATGTTTGTTCCAGTGTGGCTTCTGTTTCTCTCTCTGCCTCAGGAAGCCTAATTACTCTTAGGTTTGGTCTCTGGAAGTGATCATTCATCTCTTGCAGGTTTTGTTCTGTCTTTTTGAGCTTCTTTTCTATGCTTTTGACAATTTGGGTTAATTCTGTGTTTTGGTCTTCAAGCTCTGAGATTCTTCTGCTTGGCTGATTCTGCTTTCCATGCTTATTAATCTGTTATTCATTTCCATCACAGTGTTTTTTACTGCTGTCATTTCTGACATCAGCTCCTTCCTATTTTCCTCTTGTCTCTCCTCAATTTGTAAAATACTCTCCATTAATATCTGGATGTCTGGGTTTGTTGCATGTAACCAGTCATTCTGGGGGCTCGTCATTGTTTGTGTTCCAGAATCTGTTTTCTCAGTGTCTGATCTCTCAGGTCTGTATGAGACCTATATTCTTCTTTTGGTTTTTCTTCATTTGTGCGGTTTTTCCCCCTCCCTACTTTTTCTTTCTCTCCATGTCACCGTCTTCTTTAATTCTGTTATTCGGGGGTAAAGGAATTGGTTTTACTTCTGTTTGTTCAATCTCCTATTCTTTATATATGCCCTCTTTGTTCAATTGTGGAGTTACACTGTAGGTTGGGGGTCATCCATTTTGCAGTTTTGAGACTTACTTAAGGGAGGAGCTATGATTCAAAATCTATCTGAAGGTCCTGGTATTCACTGACAGGTGTGTGAATAATCTGGAACCCACTTCCCCCTGCCTTGGAATCTGTCCGTGCAGTGGGGCTGTAGGTTTACTCCCTGAAATAAAATGTGGTTAGCAGAGGGGAGAGAATGGAGCAGACAGG
>NW_007135072.1:0-955 GCF_000164805.1 Carlito syrichta | reverse complement strand
CAGGACCTCCAGCTCCTCCGTCTTGAATGGCACGAGAGGGCCTGGCTTCGCAGTTGGCGGCGGCACACGGGGCCCCTCTCCGCGGTCATACGTTGTGGTGGGGCCCTGGTTCTGACGTCGTCGGGCCTGGGCAGGCCAGTCTTCGCGGTCCACGGCAGCGCCAACAGGAAGGTTCTGCGGACTGTGGCGGTGGAGCATACCCGGCTCCGCGGTCCGGCCATCGTCTCCGCGAGAGCTCAAGCTCCTCTATGGAGGTTCGGGGGGCTTGGCGGTCGTCAGCGGCACTGACAGGCCCTACAGTCTTCCTCATGGTCGGCGGTAGCGCAGGGTGCCAGGTTCTGCGAAGCGTGGCGGTGGGGAGTACCCGGTCTGCGGTCCAGCCGTCATCTCTACGTGGGCTCAAGCTCCTCTGTCTGCAGAGGCTCCCAGGGCCTGGCTTCGCAGTGGATGGAGGCTCGGGTGGCCTGGCTCCACGGTTGCAGGAAACGCAGGAAGCCAGGCTCAGTGGTTGACTGAAGTGCGGAACTCAAGGCCAGCAGCGTGGCAGCTATGCGGGGTCTTCAGGTAGGAGAGCCAGGCTTCGTAGTCAGGGGACGTGCGGGCTCCGCAGCTGTCGGTGCAGTTATGGGCTGCGCTGGTGCCTCAACTCTAAGATCGTCGGGGGCGGGGGGGGTGGCTTCGCGCTCAGTAGCATTGTCGGGGAGCCGGTCTCTGAGGTCGGCTGAGGTGCAAAGCGCAGGCTCCTAGTCCGCAAGGCGCGCAGGGCCGGCTCCGTGGTTGTCAAGCTCGGTAGGGGCTCCAGCTCTTGCGTCTGCGGGTGCGAGCGCGCGCACGGGGATGGGGAGCGGGGCGGGGGGGGGAGGGGCGTTGCTGGCTCCGCAGTCTTTGGCGCTGGAGTTCTAGCTTCTCAGTCTGCAAGGACGCAGAGAGCCAGGCCCTGTGTTCCATGGTGGTG
>NW_007135071.1:0-1070 GCF_000164805.1 Carlito syrichta | reverse complement strand
AGTGATAAAGAGATTTCAGGCTGGAATTAAATCCTGGCTTTGCTGTGTACTGGCTTTGGGCCCTTAAGAAAGTAGCCCAAATTCTTTGAGCTTCAGTTTCTCATCTGACAGTTTATCTTCTGTAAAATGAAGATAATATTGCCTGTGTTAAGGGTTATTGTGAGGATTAAAATAGATAACATATTAAAAGTATTTAGCAGCTTTTGTACAACCAATAAATGACAATTAATACTACTAGAGGATGTAATAAAATCATAAACAAAAATCCTGGTGTATCATCACCATAAGAATCATCATTGTCACAATAACAGCCAAAAACTCATATTATGTGCCAGGCTGTTCTGAGAATTTCCCATGAACTCACATTTAGTATTAAACAACCCAACTATTATTAGCCCCATTCAACAGATGAGAAAACAGAGAGAATTGGACAGGTTGGAACCTACAGTGGATAGGTGGCTTGCTAAGATCAAATAGCAAGACAGTGCCAAAGTCAGATTCCAAACTTTCCAGTCTCCAGACCAGTGCACTCACTGGCAAGTGTCACTCATCTCCTCTGACACCATATACCTATCAAGAAAATGAGTTTGAGATTAATTCCTGCAGTTTGGGGTCTATAAAGTCTTCCTGGGGTAGCTAATTGGGACCTTCCCGAAGTGTTCTGTGATCAAGTGCTTGGGAAATCTGGGTTGGGCAAGATTAGAGAGCCCTCTGCACTACCCATCTCCCAGGAGAGATGAATATTCCAGCAAGATGCTCATTAGCATCATTAGCCTCTGTGTCCGCTTATGGGTGAGAACGTGTGATACTCGACTTCTTGTTTCTGTGATAGGTCACTCAGTATTATAGCCTCTAGGTCCATCCAAGTTGCAGTAGTGGGAAACTGCCGGGGTGGGGGGCACACTTCATCAACAAGGGTGCCGGGCACACTTCATCAACAAGGGTGCCTGGATAACAAACATTTGTATACCTAACCCTGAATTGCACCCCACATAGTTACAATTAAAAAAATCTATTACAAAATAAAATAATAAAAAATAAAGTGCAGATTTGTGGACCCCACAAGAAAG
>NW_007135070.1:0-736 GCF_000164805.1 Carlito syrichta | reverse complement strand
AGACCCCCATTATCCAGATTCCTACTTTAAAACCCTTTATTCTTGTTTACCGTTAAAAAGACGCCCTGTAGGTTTTTAAGATTGAGGACATGTGTAAACCAGATTCCTTATTCATCCTTAGCAAGAGGCAGTGAAGATTCCTATATAAGAGGAATCCCATTCCTCAGATTCATGCTTCAAATCCCTGATACTTTTTTCTCCCTTAGTAAGAACCACTGTAGGTTTTTGGGATTTGAGTACTCGTGTAACCAAGATTCCTTTTTCTCCCGTAGCAAGAGTCCATGCAGTTTTCCATATTTGAGGACTCCCTTGATACAGATTCCTGCTCCATTCTCAGAAATACCCGAGATATTTCCTGATGATTGTAGAATTCCAGTGTTTTGGATATCCATAGAAAGACTCCCATATAGTACCTGGGAACTGTAATCCAAGTTACCAGATTCCCCTTAACAAGACATCGTAAAAATGTGGAATACTCTAAACCTAATATCCCAATTCCCACTAGCCTGACCAAAAGAATTTTCGGTATTTTGAGGTAACCTGATGCAAGGGATTTTGTTGCAAAATGTCAATTGATTCTGGGGTAACTGGATTATGGCCAAAGATGATCATAAGAAACAAAAGGATTTGTAGGTTCAGATGCTCGATTACAACAATCTAGAGGACTAGAATCGTCTTGGATCTGTAATTAGAGGTTTTAGGTAACCACACAGCAAGTAGCTCTGAAATGTAGGAA
>NW_007135069.1:0-738 GCF_000164805.1 Carlito syrichta | reverse complement strand
TTTTCTCCCGTAACAAGAGTCCATGCAGTTTCCATATATGAGGACTCCCTTGATGCAGATTCTGCTCCATTCTCAGAAATACCCGAGATATTTCCTGATGATTGTAGAATTCCAGTTTTTTGGATATCCATAGAAAGACTCCCATATAGCACCTGGGAACTGTAATCCAAGTTACCAGATTCCCCTTAACAAGACATCGTAAAAATGTGGAATACTCTAAACCTAATATCCCAATTCCCACTAGCCTGACCAAAAGAATTTTCGGTATTTTGAGGTAACCTGATGGAAGGGATTTTGTTGCAAAATGTCAATTGATTCTGGGGTAACTGGATTATGGCCAAAGATGATCACAAGAAACAAAAGGATTTGTAGGTTCAGATGCTCGATTACAACAATCTAGAGGACCGGAATCGTCTTGGATCTGCAATTAGAGGTTTTAGGTATCCACACAGCAAGTAGGTCTGAAATGTAGGAACCTGCAAGCCCAGATTCCCCATTAAACTTATCAAGAGGCCGTACAGATTTTGATGATTGAGGACTCCCTGAACCCAGATTCTCTTCTCATTCTCAGCAAGATGCCCAGATTTTCCCTGGCGATCTGGATTCCAAAATTTTGTATGCAAATTGAAAAATGCACAGCCTTTTCCCAGGGATGTGGAATCCGTGATTCCTGGTTACCGTTAAAAATATGCACTACATGCTTAGCAACCTCAAAAGACACAGCCCATATTAAATAGA
>NW_007135068.1:0-2071 GCF_000164805.1 Carlito syrichta | reverse complement strand
CACTCCCTTGACGTAGATTCCTGCTCCATTCTCAGAAATACCCGAGATATTTCCTGATGATTGTAGAATTCCAGTTTTTTGGATATCCATAGAAAGACTCCCATATAGTACCTGGGAACTGTAATCCAAGTTACCAGATTCCCCTTAACAAGACATCGTAAAAATGTGGAATACTCTAAACCTAATATCCCAATTCCCACTAGCCTGACCAAAAGAATTTTTGGTATTTTGAGGTAACCTGATGCAAGGGATTTTGTTGCAAAATGTCAATTGATTCTGGGGTAACTGGATTATGGCCAAAGATGATCACAAGAAACAAAAGGATTTGTAGGTTCAGATGCTCGATTACAACAATCTAGAGGACCGGAATCGTCTTGGATCTGTAATTAGAGGTTTTAGGTATCCACACAGCAAGTAGCTCTGAAATGTAGGAACCTACAAGCCCAGATTCCTCATTAAACTTATCAAGAGGCCATACAGATTTTGATGATTGAGGACTCCCTGAACCCAGATTCTCTTCTCATTCTCAGCAAGATGCCCAGATTTTCCCTGGCGATCTGGATTCCAAAATTATGTATGCAAATTGAAAAATGCACAGCCTTTTCCCAGGGATGTGGAATCCGTGATTCCTGGTTACCATTAAAAATATGCACTACATGCTTAGCAACCTCAAAAGACACAGCCCATATTAAATAGATGCACTACGGAAGTTTAAGATTACAGGAAACATCTAAAAACAAGTGTTACACACAAACATAACGAGATGATTCTTTCAGTTCTGGAATCTGGTTTAATTGTCTGGAGGAAACCAACTGAATCGCAGAGACTGGTTCTTGGTTACAATAATCTAGAATGCAGAAGGCTGCTGGGAATCTATAATGACACTTGTCCTTTCCAACTGTCAAGTTGCTCTGAAGAATTTGCAGAACTAGAAGCCCAGATTCCAGATAAGCGTTTATAATGGAGCACTGTAAAATTCATGGATTGAGGCCTCCCATAACCCAGATTCCTTTTTTATTATGAGAAAAACATTCGGACGTTTTCTGGTGACGTGGATGTCCAAATTCTTACATACCAATACTCATAAGGTCAGAAGTTTCCCAGGAATCTGGAATCCAAGATTGCTGGTTCCCACTTAAGAATATGTCCTAAATATGTGGGAAACCTTAATCCACATATTCTGAATACCAAAACGAATGTCCAGCAATATTTTCTAGGCTACAAGTTAAACCTGAAGCCAGTGGTCACATTAACAAATGGCAAGATGATGCTTTGATTGTGGAATCTGGCCTTTCAGGACCCTGTGATACGAACGGACTAGTAGGCCGGATTCTCAGTTACAACTATCAAGAGGTGCAGCAAGTTCCTGGGAATTAGTAATGCCCGATTTTTGGTATGCATATAGGACGTTGCTCTGAATAATATGGGGACCAAGACTCACAGTTTCCAGATTAGCATTTAGCCAAAGTACCTGTCGATTTCTCAGTATGAGCACTGTCTTAAGCCAGGGATAAGTTAGCAATTGGCCAGATGATTGCAAGTTGCATGTAAACCGAGTGTCCCAGTTCTATTTTTGTAACACGTGTAGAAACTTTTAAGGGACACATTGACCCAGATTCCTATTTCGTTCTAAGCAAATCAACGAGATGTTTCCTTTTGACCTGTAAGTCAGACTCTTGTATACACATAAAAAGATGACAAGAATATGCCTGGCGACGTGGATTCTAAGATTCCTGGTTCCCTCCAAAAAATACCTCCTAAAAATTTGAACACCAAAACTCAAAGTCCTAATTCCAAACAGCGGAGCCACTGAAGTTTCTGGAGTATGAGGTAACACTGAATTTAGGGCTTACATACAAAAAATCCGAGACAATTGACTAGTGTCCTGAATCTGGCGTTAGAGGTTCCGAATATCTGAATGGACTTGTAGTTCCAGATTATCGTTCTCAACTCTGAAGAATACCAGAGTGTTGGTGGAGTCCAGGAATGATTGATTCATAATATCCACATATCAAATAGCTCTAAAACATGAAGGAGCTCGAAGGACCTGATACTTGTTTAGACCTTAGCA
>NW_007135067.1:0-687 GCF_000164805.1 Carlito syrichta | reverse complement strand
GTTTCCTGTAATGAGGACTGTTAGCCACATCCCTGCTTCGAATCCCTGAATCTTCTTTAGCTCTTATCAAGGCACCCTGTTTTTGGAGACTGATAACACGTGTAACCCAGATTCCTTATTCTTACTTACCAAAGGGCCGTGCAATTGCCTGTATATGAGGACTCCATTTCCCCAGATTTGTGCATCAAAAACCCTGATTTGTGTTTAGCACTTAGTTGATGCCCTGAATTTTTTTGTGATTGAGGATATGTGTAACCATATTCCTTATTCTTACTTAGCAATAGACAGTGCACTTTCCTCTATATGAGTACTCCCATTGCCCAGATTTCTACTTCAAAATTCGGATTCTTGGTTACATCTTGACCAGACGCCATGTGAATTTTTGGGATTGAGGACTACTGCAACCAAAACTCCTCATTCTTCCTTAGCAAGAGGCTGTGTTTTCCTGTATATGAGGACGCCTATTACCCAGAATCCTGCTTCATTCTCAGCAAGGCGCTGAGACATTTCCTGGTGACCTAGAATTCCAGTTGTTTGGATATCAAGAGAAAGACTCCCATAAGGTTCTTCGGGAACTGGAATCCAAGATTCCTGGTTCCCCTTAAAAGACCACCCCAAAATATGGAATTCTTCTAAACCCAATGTTCCCATTCCCCACCACCCAACCACAGGAAATTTCTGTATTTT
>NW_007135066.1:0-822 GCF_000164805.1 Carlito syrichta | reverse complement strand
AATCCAGGTCCTATTCCGAATAGCTGAACTACCAGAAGTTTCTGGAGTATGAGGTAACCCTGAATTCAGGGCTGACATTCAAAAAACCCGAGATGATTACTTGTGTCCTGAATTTGGCATTAGAGGATCCAGAATCTAAATGGACTTGTAGTGCCATATTTTCATTTCAACTATTGAGAGGACCAGAATATTGCTGGACTTCTCGAATGATTGATTCATAATATCTACATAGGAAACAGCTCTGAAAAATATGGGGATGTCGAAACCCGGAGTCTTGTAGGTCTTAGCAAGATGCCCTGTACAGTATAGGAATTGAGGGCTCGTGTAACCCAGATCCTTTATTCATCCTTAGCAAGAGCCCGTGTAGTTTCCTGTATATGAGGACTCCCATTCACCAGATTCCTGCTTCAAAATCCGGATTCTTGTTTAGCCCATAGCAAGATGCCCAGTAGATTTTTGGCATTGAGGACTCGTGAAAACCAGATTCCTTATTCTTTCTTAGCAAGAGACTGTAGTTTCCTATATATGAAGACTCCCATTACCTAGATTCCTGCTTCGAACCCCTGATTCTTGTTTAGCCCTTAGAAGGACGCCCTTTAGCTTTTTAGGATTAAGGACATATGTAACCCAGATTCCTTATTTATCTTTAGTACCAGACTGTAAAGTTTCCTATGTATGAGGACTCCCATTCCCCAGATTCATGCTTCAAATCCCTGTTACATATTTCTCCCCTAGTAGACTCCCTGTAGGTTTTTGGGATTTGAGGACTCGTGTAACCCAGATTCCTATCTCTCCAATAGCAAGATGCCATGTAGTTTCCCG
>NW_007135065.1:0-863 GCF_000164805.1 Carlito syrichta | reverse complement strand
TCCCTATTCCCACCAGCCAGACCACAAGAAATTTCGGTACTTTGAGGTAGCTGAAGCGAGGGATTTGTCGCAAAATGCCAACTGTTTCCTGGGTAACTGGATTATGGCCGAAGATGTTCACAAGAAACAGAAGGAATTCTAGGTCCAGATGCTCGATTACAACTACCTAGAGGACTGGAATCATCTTGGATCTGCAATGCAAGATTTTAAGTATCCACACAGCAAGTAGCTCTGAAAAATGTAGGGACCTACAAGCCCAGATTCCTCATTAAACTTATCAAAGGCCATACATATTTTGATGATTGAGGACTCCCTGGACCCAGATTCTCTTCTCATTCTCAGCAAGATGCCCTGACTTTCCCTGGCGATCTGGATTCCAAAATTATGTATGCAAATAGAAAAATGCCCAGCTTTTTCCCAGGGACGTGGAATCCGTGATTCCTGGTTACCTTTAAAAATATGTACTACATGTTTAGTAACCTCAAAAGCCCCAGCATATATCAAATCAATGAACAAACAGAAGTTTTAGGATTACACGGTTCATCTTAAGACGAGTGTTACACACAAATATGCCGAGATGATTCTTTCTGTCCTGGAATCTGGATTAGTAGTCCAAAGTGAACAAACTGAGTTGAAGAAACTGGTTCTTGGTTATAAAATTCAAGAAACCAGAAGGCTGCTGGGAATCTATAATGACACTTGTCCTTTCAAACTGGCAAGTTGCTCTGAAGAATTTGGAGAACCCGAAGCCCATATTCCATATAAGCCCTTATAATGGAGCACTGGGGAATTCATGGATTGAGGCCTCCCATAAGCCAGATTCCTTTTTTATTATGAGAAATAAACCCGGACGTTTTGTGGTG
>NW_007135064.1:0-877 GCF_000164805.1 Carlito syrichta | reverse complement strand
AGCCCAGATTCCTGATTAAACCTTATCAAGAGGTTCTGTAGACTTCTGCAAATGAGACATCCAAGAACCCGGATTCCCTTTTCATTCTCAGCAAGATACCCTGATTTTTGCTGTCGATGTGGATTACAAAACACTGTATCCAAAAGGACAGATGCCCAGGAGTTTCCTAGGGATGAGGAATCCATGATTCCTGGTTACCTTTAAAAATACTTAGTAAACATTTGGAAACTGCAAAACTATCGGCCCTTCTCAAAATAAAAGGACAAATGAAAGTTTAAGACTTACAAGGTTCATCTTAAGTCCATAGTTACATCCAAATAGGGCAAGATGATCCTTTTGCTCCTTTAATCTGGCCTTTGTTGTCCTGACGAACGTAATGGACTTGTAGGGCCAGATACCCCTTTACAACGATCAAGGGGACAAGAATGTTGCTTGAGTCCTGAATTGCCTGATTCATAGTATCCACAAGCTAAATAGCTTCACAACATGAGGGGAGTTCGAAGCCTTGATTCTTGTTTATCCGGTAGCAAGACGTCCTGAGAATTTTTTCGAATTGAGGACTCATGTAACACAGATTCCTTATTCTTTCTTCACTAGAGGTCATGTAGTGTCCTGTATTTCAGGACTCCCTTTAACCAGATTCCTGTTTGGAACTCTGATACTTGTTTAGCCCTTAGCAAGACGCCATGTAGATTTTGTGATTGAGGAACCATGGAAAATACATTCCTTATTTTTTCTTAGCAAGAGGCTGCAAGTTTCCTGTAATGAGGACTGTTAGCCACATCACTGCTTTGAATCCCTGAATTTAGTTTAGCCCTTAGCAGGCACCCTATAGATTTTTGGAGATTGGAAACACGTGTAACCCAGATTCCTTATT
>NW_007135063.1:0-767 GCF_000164805.1 Carlito syrichta | reverse complement strand
CGTGTAACCATATTTTTTTAGTCTTCCTTAGCAATAGTCAGTGCAGTTTCCTCTATATAAATTCTCCCATTACCCAGATTCCTACTTCAAAAGCCGAATTCTTGGTTACCTCTTAATCAGACGTCCTGTGGATTTTTGGGATTGAGGACTAGTGCAACCAAAACTCCTCATTCTTCCTTAGCAAGTGGCCGTGTTTTCCTGTACATGAGGATGCCCATTACCCAGAATCCTGCTTCATTCTCAACAAGGCACTGAGACATTTCCTGGTGTCCTAGCATTCCAATTATTTGGATATCAAGAGAAAGACTCCCATAAGGTCCTTGGGGAACTGGAATCCAAGATTACTGGTTCCCCTTAACAAGACCATCCCAAAAAGTGGAATCTTCTAAACCCAATGTCCCAATTCCCACCAGCCCGACCACAAGAAATTTCTGTAGTTTGAGGTAACCTGAATTGAGGGATTTTGTACCAACATGTCATTTGATTCCTGGGGTACCTGAATATGTTTGTAGATGTTCCTAGAACACAAAAGGATTTGTAGGGCCAGATCCTCAATTACAACTCTCAAGTGGACCAGAAAGTTCCTGGGGATCCCTAATGACAGATTTAGGGTATCCAGGGAAAAAAGTAAGCTCTGAAAAATATGGTGACATTGAAGCCCAGATTGCTGATTAAGCCTTATGTAGAAGCCCTGTAGATTCTGGCAAAGGAGACTCCTAGAACTGGGTATCCTTTTCATACTCAGCAAGATGCCCTGATTTTCCCTC
>NW_007135062.1:0-785 GCF_000164805.1 Carlito syrichta | reverse complement strand
AGCAAGATGCCCTGATTTCCCTCGGGGTGTGGATCTCAAAACTCTGTATACAAATAGGCAGTTTCTAGGGTGTGGAATCCATGAATCCTGAGTACCCTTTCAAAGTACCTAATAAAATTTGGAAAGCTCAAAACACCAGGCCCCTATTCGATTTGAAAGACAAACGGAAGTTTTAGGATTACCAGGTACATCTTAAGTCGAGAGTTACATACAAATATGACGATAAGATTCTTTGGGTTCTGGAATCTGCCCGTTGTTGTCCTGAGGACCCCAACGGACTTGTAAGTCAGCATTCTCGGTTACAACTATCAAGAAGACCAAAAAGTTGCTGAGAATCTATAATGGCAAAATTGGCATATCCACGAGACTTGTAGCACTAAATAATGTGGGGAATTAGAAGTCCACATTCCAGATTAGCACTTATAATGTGGCCAGGTAGATTTCTTGGATTGTCTACGCATGTCACCCAGATTTTTTTTGTTCTCAGTAAGACTCCGGGACGGTACCTGATGATGTAGAAGTAAAATCTCTTACATACCACTATTCCTTCGCCCAAAAGATCAGGAGGGCCCTGGAAGCCAAGATTGCTGGATCCCCTTTAAGAATACGTCCTAAATATTTGGGAACTCCTAATCCCAAGTTAGGAAATCAATCTAAAATTCCAGTAGAAGTTTCTGGATTAGGAGGTAAACCTGAAGCCAGAAAATACAGTAAAAATGGTGAGATGATTCATTGGGTTGTGGAATCTGGCATTACAGTCACCTGCAAGAAAAGCCAAGCAGAAT
>NW_007135061.1:0-813 GCF_000164805.1 Carlito syrichta | reverse complement strand
GGTTACAACTATCAAGAAGACCAAAAAGTTGCTGAGAATCTATAATGGCAAAATTGGCATATCCACGAGACTTGTAGCACTAAATAATGTGGGGAATTAGAAGTCCACATTCCAGATTAGCACTTATAATGTGGCCAAGTAGATTTCTTGGATTGTTGACGCATGTAACCCAGATTTTTTTTGTTCTCAGTAAGACTCCGGGACAGTACCTGATGATGTGGAAGTAAAATCTCTTACATACCACTATTCCTTCGCCCAAAAGATCAGGAGGGCCCTGGAAGCCAAGATTGCTGGATCCCCTTTAAGAATACGTCCTAAATATTTGGGAACTCCTAATCCCAAGTTAGGAAATCAATCTAAAATTCCAGTAGAAGTTTCTGGATTAGGAGGTAAACCTGAAGCCAGAAAGTACAGTAAAAATGGTGAGATGATTCATTGGGTTTTGGAATCTGGCATTACAGTCACATGCAAGAAAAGCCAAGCAGATGGACTGATTCTCTATTACAACTAAGAAGACCAGCAGTTGAGTCCTGGTGATTGGTAATGACAGATTTGTGGTACGGATATAGGAATTAGCTCTGAAAAATGTGGGAACTGGGACTCCCAAATGCCTGATTAGCATTTAGAAAAATCCTGTAGGCTTCTAGTTATGAGAACTTTCTTAAGCCAGGGAAAAATTTCCACCTGCCCAGAAGTTTGCTGGTCTCATGGAAACAGATTTTTCTTGTTCCACATTGGTATCATGAGTAGAAGCTTTCAAGGGACATAGTGTCTCTGATTCCAGTTTCGTTCTCAGCTCTACGACCAGATGAT
>NW_007135060.1:0-876 GCF_000164805.1 Carlito syrichta | reverse complement strand
ACTATCAAGAGACCAAAAAGTTGCTGAGAATCTATAATGGCAAAATTGGCATATCCACGAGACTTGTAGCACTAAATAATGTGGGGAATTAGAAGTCCACATTCCAGATTAGCACTTATAATGTGGCCAGGTAGATTTCTTGGATTGTCTACGCATGTAACCCAGATTTTTTTTGTTCTCAGTAAGACTCCGGAACGGTAACTGATGATGTAGAAGTAAAATCTCTTACATACCACTATTCCTTCGCCCAAAAGATCAGGAGGGCCCTGGAAGCCAAGATTGCTGGATCCCCTTTAAGAATACGTCCTAAATATTTGGGAACTCCTAATCTCAAGTTAGGAAATCAATCTAAAATTCCAGTAGAAGTTTCTGGATTAGGAGGTAAACCTGAAGCCAGAAAATACAGTAAAAATGGTGAGATGATTCATTGGGTTGTGGAATCTGGCATTACAGTCACCTGCAAGAAAAGCCAAGCAGATGGACTGATTCTCTATTACAACTAAGAAGACCAGCAGTTGAGTCCTGGTGATTGGTAATGACAGATTTGTGGTACGGATATAGGAATTAGCTCTGAAAAATGTGGGAACTGGGACTCCCAAATGCCTGATTAGCATTTAGAAAAATCCTGTAGGCTTCTAGTTATGAGAACTTTCTTAAGCCAGGGAAAAATTTCCAACTGCCCAGAAGTTTGCTGGTCTCATGGAAACAGATTTTTCTTGTTCCACATTGGTATCATGAGTAGAAGCTTTCTAGGGACATAGTGTCTCAGATTCCAGTTTCGTTCTCAGCTCTACGACCAGATGATTCCCAGTGCCCTGAAAGTCCAGAAACGTGGCTCCCAATAGAAAGACTCCATAATGTTCCTGTGGAATTGGG
>NW_007135059.1:0-703 GCF_000164805.1 Carlito syrichta | reverse complement strand
CTCATCTTAAGACCATAGTTACATCCAAATATGGCAAGATGACACTTTTGGTCCTGTAATATGGCCTTAGTTGACCCAAGGAACCTAACGGACTTTTAGGGCCAGATACTTGTTTACACTGAACAAGGGACCAGAATGTTGCTGGAGTCCTGAAATGTCTGATTCGTAGTATCCGCAAGCTAAATAGATTCACAACATGAGGGGAGTTCGAAGCCCTGATTCTTGTTTGTCCTATAGCAAGACGCTCTGAGAATTTTCTCATATTGAGGACTCGTGTACACAGATTCCTTATTTTTCCTTCACTAGAGGTCGTGTAGTGTCCTGTATATGAGAACTCCCTTTCCCCAGAATCCTGTTTTGAACCCTGATTCTTATTTATCCCTTAACAAGATGCCATAGAGATTATGTGATTTAGTAACCGTGTAAAAAACATTCCCTATTTTTCCTTAGCAAGAGGCAGCGAAGTTTCCTGTAATGAGGACTGTTAGCCACATCCCTGATTCGAATCCCTGTATCATGTTTATCCCTTAGCAAGGCACCCTGTAGTTTTTTGGTGATTGAGAACACGTGTATCCCAGATTCCTTATTCTTTCTTAGCAAAAGGCCATGTAATTGCCTGTATATGAGGACTCCATTTCTCCAGATTCATGCATCAAAACCCTGATTCGTGTTTAGCCCTTCTCTGACGCCCTAAATTTTTTTT
>NW_007135058.1:0-678 GCF_000164805.1 Carlito syrichta | reverse complement strand
CTGTGACCTTGAAGTGAGTTTTGTGAAGCACGTCAGTCATCAAGGAGTTTGAATTGTTTGCTTGGAACTTGCAAGTCTCGTGATGGTCTTGTGATGCATAATTTGTAAAGCGCGATATACATCATGGAATTTGTACACACCCAGTAAGTAATTATTACACTGTTGGAAGGTATCGAAAATGGTATATAAGTTGGAAATGGGTTGAATAAAATTGGCTTCAGTCCTGATCAGACTGTTCCCAGAAGAACTGCCTCTGAGTGGCCACTTCTCTTCATCCAGATTCTCTGGTGCAGGTCCTAACCCACCCTCGGTCGGAGCGGGTCTCCGACACAAGAGGACCAGAACGTTACTGGGGATCTCTAATGACACATTTAGGGTATTCAGGGAGCAAGTAGCTCTGAAAAATGTAGGGACCTTGAAGCCCAGATTGCTGATTAAACCTTATGAAGACGCCCTGTAGATTCTGGCGAATGTGGACTCCTAGAACCGGATTTCCTTTTCGTACTCCGCAAGATGCCTTGAATTTCCCTTGTGATGTGGATCTCAAAACTATGTATACAAATAGGCAGATGCCCAGAAGTTTCCTAGGGCGTGGAATCCATGAATCCTGATACACTTAAAAGTACCTAATAAATATTTGGCAACCTCAAAACACCAGGCCCCTATTCGAATTGAAAG
>NW_007135057.1:0-848 GCF_000164805.1 Carlito syrichta | reverse complement strand
CAAGTAATTATTACACTGCTGGAAGGTATAGAAAATGGTATATAAGTTGGAAAAGGGTTGAATAAAATTGGCTTCAGTCCTGATCAGACTGTTCCCAGAAGAACTGCCTCTGAGTGGTCACTTCTCTTCATCCAGATTCTCTGGTGCGGGTCCTAACCCACCCTCGGTCGGAGCGGGTCTCCGACACAAGAGGACCAGAACGTTACTGGGGATCTCTAATGACACATTTAGGGTATTCAGGGAGCAAGTAGCTCTGAAAAATGTAGGGACCTTGAAGCCCAGATTGCTGATTAAACCTTATGAAGATGCCCTGTAGATTCTGGCGAATGTGGACTCCTAGAACCGGATTTCCTTTTCGTACTCCGCAAGATGCCCTGAATTTCCCTCGTGATGTGGATCTCAAAACTATGTATACAAATAGGCAGATGCCCAGAAGTTTCCTAGGGCGTGGAATCCATGAATCCTGATACACTTAAAAGTACCTAATAAATATTTGGCAACCTCAAAACACCAGGCCCCTATTCGAATTGAAAGATAAACGGACGTTTTAGGATTACAAGGTACATCTTAAGATGAGAGTTAACTACAAATATGGCGATAAGATTCTTTGGGTTCTGGAATCTGATCTTTGTTGTCCTGAGGACCCCAACGGGCTTGTAGGTCCACCTTCTCAGTTAAAACTATCAAGAAGACCAGAAGGTAGCTGAGAATATATAATGACAAAATTGTCATATACACGAGGCATGTAGCAGAAATAATGTGGAAATTAGAAGGCGAACTTCCTGATTAGCCCTTAAAATGTGGCCAGGTAGACTTCTGGGATTGGCAAGCCACATAACCCAGATTCT
>NW_007135056.1:0-780 GCF_000164805.1 Carlito syrichta | reverse complement strand
AAACTATCAAGAAGACCAGAAAGGTAGCTGAGAATATATAATGACAAAATTGTCATATACACGAGGCATGTAGCAGAAATAATGTGGAAATTAGAAGGCCAACTGCCTGATTAGCCCTTAAAATGTGGTCAGGTAGACTTCTGGGATTGGTGAGCCACATAACCCAGTTTCTTTTTGTTCTCAGTAATACTCAAGGACGTTACCTGGCGATGTGTAAGTAAAATCTCTTATATACCACTATTCATTCGCTCAAAAGGTCAGAAGGGTCCTGGAAGCCTAGATTGCTGGATCCCCTTCAAGAATACGTCCTAAATATGTGGGAACTCCTAATCCCAAGTTACGAAATCAATCTAAAATTCCAGCAGTAATTTCTGGATTAAGAGGTAAACCTGAAACCAGAAATTACACTAAAAATGGCGAGATGATTCATTGGGTTGTGGAATCTGGCTTTACAGCCTCCTGCAAAAAAAGCCAAGCTGATGGCCAGATTCTCTATTACTACTAAGAGGGCGAGAAGCTGGTTCCTGGTGATTGGTAATGACAGATTTGTGGTACGGATATTGGAATTAGATCTGAAAAATGTGGGGACTGGGACTCCCAAATGCCTGATTAGCATTTAGAAAAATCCTGTAGGCTTCTATTTATGAGAACTTCCTTAAGCAAGGGAAAAATTAGCAACTGCCCATAAGTTTGCTGGTCATGGAAACTGATTTTCCTTGTTCCACATTAGTAACATAAGTAGAAGCTTTCTAGGGACAGAGTGTCTCAGATCCCTGTTTC
>NW_007135055.1:0-803 GCF_000164805.1 Carlito syrichta | reverse complement strand
GCATGCCCGATTTCAGGTATGCATATAGGACGTTGCTCTGAATAATATGGGGATGAGGAATCCCAGATTCCAGATGAGCATTTAGCTAAACTCCCTGTCGATTCCTAAGTATGAGCACTGTCTTCAGCCAGGGATAAGTCAGCAATTGGCCAGATAATTGCAAGTTACATGGAAAACGAATTTCCTGATTCCTTTTTCGAAACACGTGTAAAAACTTTCAAGGGACAGTGACCCAGATTCCTATTTCGTTCTAAGCAAAACGACGAGATGTCTCCTGTTGACCTGTAAGTCCAGATTCTTGTATACCCATAGAAAGATGACAAGAATATGCCTGGAGACGTGGATTCTAAGACTCTTGGTTCCCTCCAAAAAATTTCTCCTAAATATTTGAGCACCAAAACCCAAAGTCCTAATTCTGAACAGCAGAGCCACTGAAGTTTCTAGAGTGCGAGGTAACACTGAATTTAGGGCTTTCATACAAAAAATCCGAGAGGATTACTTGTGTCCTGGAATCTGGCGTCAGAGGTTCCGAGTATCTAAATGGACTTGTAGTGCTAGATTCTCGTTCACAACTATTAAGAGAAGCAGAGTGTTGCTGGAGTCCAGGAATGTTTGATTCGTAAAACTACATATCAAAAACTTTTAAACATGAAGAGTGCTCGAAGCCCTGATTCTTGTTTAGCCCTTAGCAAGATGCCCTGTCGATTTCTGGGATTGAGGACTCATGTAACCCAGATTCTTTGTTCATCCCTTAGCAAGAGGCAGTGCAGTATCCTGTATATGAGGACTGGCCATTACTCAGA
>NW_007135054.1:0-876 GCF_000164805.1 Carlito syrichta | reverse complement strand
AAATATTTGAACACCAAAACCCAAAGTCATAATTCCGAACAGCAGAGCCACTGAAGTTTCTAGAGTGCGAGGTAACACTGAATTTAGGGCTTTCATACAAAAACTCCGAGAGGATTACTTGTGTCCTGGAATCTGGCGTCAGAGGTTCCGAGTATCTAAATGGACTTGTAGTGCTAGACTCTCGTTCACAACTATTAAGAGAAGCAGAGTGTTGCTGGAGTCCAGGAATGTTTGATTCGTAAAAACTACATATCAAAAACTTTA
The DNA here is from genome assembly GCF_000164805.1 of Carlito syrichta. Classification (NCBI taxonomy): domain Eukaryota; kingdom Metazoa; phylum Chordata; class Mammalia; order Primates; family Tarsiidae; genus Carlito; species Carlito syrichta. The sequence goes on along the minus strand of NW_007135054.1, from coordinate 612 downwards.
AAACATGAAGAGTGCTCGAAGCCCTGATTCTTGTTTAGCCCTTAGCAAGATGCCCTGTCGATTTCTGGGATTGAGGACTCATGTAACCCAGATTCCTTGTTCATCCTTAGCAAGAGGCAGTGCAGTATCCTGTATATGAGGACTGCCATTACTCAGATTCCTGCTTCATTCTCAGCAAGACACCGAGACATTTCCTGGTGATGTAGAATTCAAGTTGTTTGGATAACAATAGTAAGACTCCCAGAAGTTTCTTGGGGGAATTGGAATCCAAGATTCCCGGTTCCCTTGTACAAGACACCCTAACAATATGAGGACCTAGATGCCCAGATTCCTGATTAAACCTTATCAAGTGTCCATTGAGACTTCTGCGAATGAGAACTCCAAGAACCCGGATTCCATATTCGTTCTCAGCAAGATGCCCTGATTTTCCCTGTCGATGTGGATTACAAAACACTGTGTCCAAAAGGACAGATGTCCAGGACTTTCCTAGGGATGAGGAATCCATGATTCCTGGTTGCCTTTAAAAATACTTACTAAATATTTGGCAACTGCAAAACCATCGGCCCTTCTCCAAATAAAAGGACAAACGGAAGTTTAAGACTTACAAGGTTG
>NW_007135053.1:0-1021 GCF_000164805.1 Carlito syrichta | reverse complement strand
CCACAAGAATTTCTGTAGTTTGAGGTAACCTGAATTGAGGGATTTTGTACCAATATGCCATTTCATTCCTGGGGTGCCTTATTATGTTCGTAGATGTTCCTAGGGCACAAAATGATCTGTTGGGCCAGATCCTCGAATACAACTATCAAGAGGACCAGAATGTTCCTGGGGATCTCTATTGACAGATTTAGGGTATCCACGCAGCAACTAGCTGTGAAATATGTAGGTACCTTGAAGCTCAGATTGCTGATTAAACCTTATGAAGAGGCCCAGTAGATTCTGGTGAATGAGGACTTTTAGAATCGGATTTACTTTTCGATCTCAGTAAGATGCCCTGATTTTCCCTCGTGATGTGATCCCAAATCTCTGTATACAAATAGGCAGATGCCCACAATCATCCTAGTGCGTGGAATCCATGAATTCTGATTACCCTTAAAAGTGCCTAATAAATATTTGGGAACCTCAAAACACCAGGCCCCTATTCGAATTGAAGGACAAACAGAAGTTTTAGGATTACAAGGTACATCTTAAGATGAGAGTTACCTACAAATATGGCGATAAGATTCTTTGGGTCCTGGAATCTGCCCTTTGTTTTCCTGAGGACCCCAACGGACTTGTAGGTCCACATTCTCAGTTACAAATATCAAGAAGACTAGAAGGTTGCTGAGAATCTATAATGACAAAATTGTCATATCCAAGAGTCATGTAGCACTAAATAATGTGGGAAATTAGAAGCCCAGATTCCAGATTAGCCCTTATAATGTGGCCAGGTAGACTTCTTGGATTGGCGACCCACGTAACCTAGATGGTTTTTGTTCTCAGTAAGACTCCCAGACGTTACCAAACGATGTGGAAGTAAAATCTCTTATATACCACTATTCATTCGCCCAAAAGTTGAGGAAGGCCCTGTAGGCAAGATTGCTGGATCCATTTAAGAATACGTCCTAAATATGTGGGAACACATAATCCCAAGTTACGAAATTAATCCAGTAGTTTCTGGATAAGGAGGTAAACCTGAAGG
>NW_007135052.1:0-755 GCF_000164805.1 Carlito syrichta | reverse complement strand
TCATCCTTACAAGAGGCAGTGTAGTATCATGTATATGAGGACCGCCATTACCCAGATTCCTGCTTCATTCTCGGCCAGACACTGAGACATTTCCTGGTGATGCAGAAATCAAGTTGTTTGGATAACAATAGTAAGACTTCCAGAAGATTCTTGGGGGAATTGGAATCCAAGATTCCTGCTTCTCCTGTAAAAGACACCCTAACAATGTGGGGACCTTGAAGCCTAGATTCCTGATTAAACATTATCAAGAGGCCCTGTAGACTTCTGCGAATGAGAACTCCAGGAACCCGGATTCCCTTTTTATTCTCAGCAAGATGCCCTGATTTTCCCTGTCGATGTGGATTACAAAACACTGTATCCAAAGGACAGCTGCCCAGGCGTTTCCTAGGGATGAAGAATCCATGATTCCTGTTTACTTTTAAAAATACTTACTAAATATTTGGCAACTGCAAAACCATCGGCTCTTCTCAAAATAAAAGGACAAAAGAAAGTTTAAGACTTACAAGGTCCTTCTTAAGACCATAGTTACATCCAAATTTGGCAAGATGATCCTTTTCATCCTGTAATCTGGCATTAGTTGTCCCGAGGAACCTAACGGGCTTGTAGGGCCAGATACCCCTTTACAATGATCAAGGGGACCCAAATGTTGTTGGAGTCCTGAATTGACTGATTCGTAGTTTCCACAAGCTAAAGAACTTCACCACATGAAGAGAGTTCCAAGCTCTGATTCTTGTTTGTCCCGTAGCAAGATGCTC
>NW_007135051.1:5091-5843 GCF_000164805.1 Carlito syrichta | reverse complement strand
AGTCTTCGTTACCTCTTAATAAGACGCCCTTTGGATTTTTGGGATTGTGGACTAGTGCAACCCAAATTCCTCATTCTTCCTTAGCAAGAGGCCATGTTATCCTGTATATGAGGATGCCCATTACCTAGAATCCTGCTTCATTCTCATCAAGGCTCTGAGACATTTCCTGGTGACCTAGAATTCCAGTTGTTTGGATTTCAAGAGAAAGACTCCCATAAGGTTCTGTGGAACTGGAATCCAATATTCCTGGTTCCCCTTAACAAGACCACCCCAAAATGTGAAATCTTCTAAACCCAATGTCCCAATTCCCACCAACACGACGACAAGAATTTTCTGTAGTTTGAGGTAACCTGAATCGAGGGATTTTGTACCAATATGCCCTTTGATTCCTGGGGTACCTGATTATGTTTGTAGATGTTCCTAGGACACAAATGGATTTGTAGGGCCAGATCCTGGATTACAACTATCAAGAGGACTAGAAAGTTCCTGGGGATCTCTAATAACGGATTTAGGATATCCACGGAGCAAGTAGCTCTTAAAAATGTAGGGACCTTGAAACCCAGATTGCTGATTAAACCTTATGAAGAGGCCCTTTAGATTCTGGCGAATGAGGACTCCTAGAATCGGATTTCCTTCTCGTTCTCAGCAAGATGCCCTGATTTTCCCTTGTGATGTGGATTCCAAAACTCTGTATACAAATAGATGCCCAGAAGTTTTCTATGGCGTGAATCCATGAATCATGATGACTCTTA
>NW_007135051.1:0-3739 GCF_000164805.1 Carlito syrichta | reverse complement strand
AAACAGTTCTGAAAAATATGGGGCCATCGAAGCCTGGAATCTTGTAGGCCATAGCAAGATGCCCTGTACATTATAGGAATTGAGGACTCGTGTATCCCAGATCCTTTATTCTTCCTTAGCAAGAGCCTGTCTAGTTTAATGTATAAGAGGTCTCCCATTCCCCAGATTCCCGCTTAGAAATCCTGATTATTGTTTAGCCCTTAGCAAGATGCCCAGTAGATTTTTGGCATTGAGGACTCATGAAAACCAGATTTCTTATTCTTTCTTAGCAGGAGGCTGTGTAGTTTCCTGTATAGGAAGACTCCCATTACCCAGATTCCTGCTTTGAAACCCAGATTCTTGTTTAGCCCTTAGAAAGACGCCCTGTAGATTTTTAGGATTGAGGTCAGGTGTAACCCAGATTCCTTATTCATCCTTAGCAAGAGGCTGTGAAGTTTCCTATATATGAGAACTCGATTCCCCAGATTCATGTTTCAAACCCCTGATACATTTTTCTCCCTTAGTAAGACTCCATTTTCCCTGGCGATCTGGATGCCACAATTCTGTATGCAAATAGACAAATTCCCAGCTTTTTCCCAGGGACATGGAATCCGTGATTCCTGGTTACCTTTAAAAATATGTACTACATGCTTAGCAACCACAAAAGCCCCAGTCCACATCAAATAGATGCACAAACAGAAGTTTTAGGATTACAGGGTACATCTTAAGACAAGTATTACACACAAATATTTCGAGATGATTCTTTCAGTCCTGAGAATTTGGTTTTAGTTGTCCCGAAGAAATGAACTGAATTGCAGAGACTGGTTCTTGGTTATAGCAAATCAAGAAACCAGAAGGCTGCTGGTAATCTATAATGACACATGTCCTTTCCAAGTGGCAAGTTGCTCTGAAGAATTGGAGAACTAGAAGTCCAGATTCCAGATAAGCCCTTATAATGGAGCACTGTAGAGTTCATGGATTGTCGTATCCCTTAGTCCAGAAATCTCTTTTAATATCAGAAAGACACCTGGACGTTCTCTGGTGATGTGGATGTCCAAATTCTTACATACCAGTACCCAAAGGGCCAGAAGTTTCCCAGGGACCTGGTATCCAAGATTGTTCGTTCCCCTTAAGAATACATCCTATATATGTGGGAACCCCTAAACCCATATTCTGAACACCAAAATGAAATTCCAGCAGTATTTTCTAGACTACGAGCTAACCTGAAGCCAGTGGTCACATTAACAAATAGCAAGATGATCCTTTGATTGTGGAATCTGGACTTTCAGGACCCTGTGAAACAAACGGACCAGTAGGCTTGATTCTCAGTTACAACTTTCAAGAGGTGCAGCACGTTCCTGGGGATCGGTGATGCCCGATTTGAGGTATGCATATAGGACGTTGCTCTGAATAATATGGGAACAACGACTCCCAGATTCCAGATTAGCATTTAGCTAAAGTCCCTGTCGATTCCTAAGTATGAACACTGTCTTAAGCCACGGATAAGTTAGCAATTGGCCAGATGTTTGCAAGTTACATGGAAACCGAGATTCCTGGATCCTTTTGTGTAACACGTGAAGAAACTTTCAAGGGACACAGTGACCAGATTCCTATTTCGTTCTAAGCAAAACGACGAGATGTTTCCTGTTGATCTGTATGTCCAGACTCTTGTATACTCATAGAAAGATGACAAGAATATGCATGGGGACGTGAATTCTAAGATTCCTGGTTCCCTCCAAAAAATACCTCCTAAAAATTTGAACTCCAAAACCCAAAGTCCTAATTCCGAACAGCGGTGCCACTGAAGATTCTGGAGTACGAGGTAACACTGAAGTTACTATTACATACAAAAAATCCGAAAGCAATATTTGTGTCCTGCAATCATGCGTCAGAGGATCCCAGTATCTAAATGGACTTGTAGGGCCAGATTCTCGTTCCCAACTATCAAGAGTACCAGAGTGTTGCTGGAGTTCAAGAATGATTGATTCGTAATGTCCACATAACAAGTAGTTCTAAAACATGAAGGGTGCTCGAAGCCCTGATTCTTGTTTAGCCCTTAGATAGATGCCCTGTCGATTTTCGGGAATGAGGACTCATGTAATCCAGATTCCTTATTCATCCTTAGCAAGAGGCAGTGCAGTATCCTGTATATGAGGACTGCCATTACCCAGATTCCTGCTTCATTCTCAGCAAGACACTGAGATATTTCCTGGTAATGTAGAATTCAAGTTTTTTGGATAACAATAGTAAGACTCCCAGAAGTTTCTTGGGGAAATTGGAATCCAAAATTCCCGGATCCTTTGTACAAGACACCCTAACAATGTGTGTACCTTGAAGCCCAGATTCCTGATTAAACCTTATCAAGAGGCCCTGTAGACTTCTGCGATTGAGAACTCCAAGAACCCGGATTCCCTTTTCGTTCTCAGCAAAATGCCCTGATTTTCCCTGTCGATTTTGATTTCAAAACACTGTATCCAAAAGGACAGATGCCCAGGAATTTCATAGAGATGAGAAATCCATCATGTCTCATTACTTTAAAAATACATACTAAACATTTGACACCTGCAAAACCATCGGCCCTTCTCAAAATAAAAGGACAAACGGAAATTTAAGACTTACATGTTTCATCATAAGATCATTGTTACATCCAAATATGGCAAGATGATCCTTTTGGTCCTGTAAACTGGCCTTAGTTGTTCCGAGGAACCAAACGGACTTGAAGGGCCAGATACCCGTTTACAACGAGGAAGGGGACCAGAATGTTGCTGGAGTCCTGAGTTGACTGATTCATAATATCCACAAGCTAAATAGCTTCACAACATGAGGGGAGTTCGAAGCCCTGATTCTTGTTTGTCCCGTAGCAAGACGCCCTGAGTATTTTTTTGTATTGAGGACTCATGTAACACAGATTACTTTTTCTTCCTTTGCTAGAGTCTTTGTAGTGTCCTGTATTTGAGGACTCCCTTTCCCCAGTTTCCCTTTCTGAAACTCGGATTCTGGTTCAGCCCATAGAAAGATGCCATGTAGATTTTGTAATTGAGGAACCGTGTAAAACAGGTTCCTTATTTTTCCTTAGCAAGAGGCCGCGATGTTTCATGTAATGAGGACTATTAGACACAATACTGCTTCGAATCCCTGAATCTTCTTTAGGCCTTAGCAAGGCACCCCATTGTTTTTTGGGGATGGAGAACATGTGTAACCCACAATCCTTACTCTTTCTTAGCAAAACCCGTGTAATTTTCTGTATATGAGGTTTCAATTTCCCCAGATTAACTCATCAAAAGCCCTGATTCGTGTTAGCACTTTGCAAGACGCCCTGGATTTTTTTGTGATTGAGGACACGTGTAACCATATTCCTTATTCTTCCGTAGCAATAGGCAGTGCAGTTTGCTCTATAGGAGTACTCCCATTACCCAGATTCCTACTTCAAATCCGGATTCTTGGTTACCTTTAATAAGACACCCTGAGGATTTTTGGATTGAGGACTAGTGCAACCATAATTCCTCATTCTTCCTTAGCAAGAGGCCCTGTTTTCCTGTATAGGAGGATGCCCATTACCCAGAATCCTTCATTCTCAGCAAGGCGCTGAGACATTTCCTGGTGACCTAGAATTCCAGTTGTTTGGATATCAAGAGAAAGACACTCATAAGATTCTTGGGGAACTGCAATCCAAGATTCCTGGTCCAGTTAACAAGACCACTCCAAAATGTGGAATCTTCTAATCCCAATGTCGCAAATCCCACGAGCCCGACCACAAGAA
>NW_007135050.1:0-799 GCF_000164805.1 Carlito syrichta | reverse complement strand
ACAAATAGCAGATGATCCTTTGATTGTGGAATCTGGCCTTTCAGGACCCTGTGAAACAAACGGACCAGTAGGCTTGATTCTCAGTTACAACTTTCAAGAGGTGCAGCACGTTCCTGGGGATCAGTGATGCCCGATTTGAGGTATGCATATAGGACGTTGCTCTGAATAATATGGGAACCCAAGACTCCCAGATTCCAGATTAGCATTTAGCTAAAGTCCCTGTCGATTCCTAAGTATGAAAACTGTCTTAAGCCACGGATAAGTTAGCAATTGGCCAGATGTTTGCAAGTTACATGGAAACCGAGATTCCTGGATCCTTTTTTGTAACACGTGAAGAAACTTTCAAGGGACACCAGATTCCTATTTCGTTCTAAGCAAAACGACGAGATGTTTCCTGTTGATCTGTATGTTCAGACTCTTGTATACTCATAGAAAGATGACAAGAATATGCATGGGGACGTGAATTCTAAGAGTCCTGGCTCCCTCCAAAAAATACCTCCTAAAAATTTGAACTCCAAAACCCAAAGTCCTAATTCCGAGCAGCGGTGCCACTGAAGATTCTGGAGTACGAGGTAACACTGAAGTTACTGTTACATACAAAAAATCCGAAAGCAATATTTGTGTCCTGCAATCATGCGTCAGAGGATCCCAGTATCTAAATGGACTTGTAGGGCCAGATTCTCGTTCCCAACTATCAAGAGTACCAGAGTGTTGCTGGAGTTCAAGAATGATTGATTAGTAATGTCCACGTTAAAGTAGTTCTAAAACATGAAGGGTGCTCGAAGCCCTGATTCTTGTG
>NW_007135049.1:0-1094 GCF_000164805.1 Carlito syrichta | reverse complement strand
CGTATGTCCACATAACAAGTAGTTCTAAAACATGAAGGGTGCTCGAAGCCCTGATTCTTGTTTAGCCCTTAGATAGATGCCTTGTCGATTTTCGGGAATGAGGACTCATGTAATCCAGATTCCTTATTCATCCTTAGCAAGAGGCACTGCAGTATCCTGTATATGAAGACTGCCATTACCCAGATTCCTGCTTCATTCTCAGCAAGACACCGAGACATTTCCTGGTGATGTAAAATTCAAGTTTTTTGGATAACAATAGTAAGACTCCCAGAAGTTTCTTGGGGGAATTGGAATCCAAGATTCCCGGTTCCGTTGTACAAGACACCCTAACAATGTGTGTACCTTGAAGCCCAGATTCCTGATTAAACCTTATCAAGAGGCCCTTTAGACTTCTGCGATTGAGAACTCCAAGAACCCGGATTCCCTTTTCGTTCTCATCAAAATGCCCTGATTTTCCCTGTCGATTTTGATTTCAAAACACTGTATCCAAAAGGACAGATGCCCGGGAATTTCCTAGAGATGAGAAATTCATCATGTCTCATTACTTTAAAAATACATACTAAACATTTGGCAACTGCAAAATCATCGGCCCTTCTCAAAATAAAAGGACAAACGGAAATTTAAGACTTACATGTTTCATCATAAGATCATAGTTACATCCAAATATGGCAAGATGATCCTTTTGGTCCTGTAATCTGTCCTTAGTTGTTCCGAGGAACCAAACGGACTTGAAGGGCCAGATACCCGTTTACAATGAGGAAGGGGACCAGAATGTTGCTGGAGTCCTGAGTTGACTGATTCGTAATATCCACAAGCTAAATAGCTTCACAACATGAGGGTAGTTCGAAGCCCTGATTCTTGTTTGTCCCGTAGCAAGACGCCCTGAGTATTTTTTCGTATTGAGGACTCATGTAACACAGATTCCTTTTTCTTCCTTTGCTAGAGTCTTTGTAGTGTCCTGTATTTGAGGACTCCCTTTCCCCAGATTCTCTTTTTGAAACTCGGATTCTGGTTTAGCCCATAGCAAGACACTATGTAGATTTTTGTGATTGAGGAACCGTGTAAAACAGATTCCTTATTTTTCCTTAGCAAGA
>NW_007135048.1:0-733 GCF_000164805.1 Carlito syrichta | reverse complement strand
TAGTTGTTCCGAGGAACCAAACGGACTTGAAGGGCCAGATACCCGCTTACAACGAGGAAGGGGACCAGAATGTTGCTGGAGTCCTGAGTTGACTGATTCATAATATCCACAAGCTAAATAGCTTCACAACATGAGGGGAGTTCGAAGCCCTGATTCTTGTTTGTCCCGTAGCAAGACGCCCTGAGTATTTTTTCGTATTGAGGACTCCTGTAACACAGATTCCTTTTTCTTCCTTTGCTAGAGTCTTTGTAGTGTCCTGTATTTGAGGACTCCCTTTCCCCAGATTCCCTTTCTGAAACTCAGATTCTGGTTTAGCCCATAGCAAGACGCCATGCAGATTTTGTTATTGAGGAACCGTGTAAAACAGATTCCTTATTTTTCCTTAGCAAGAGGCCGCGATGTTTCATGTAATGAGGACTATTAGAGACAATACTGCTTCGAATCGCTGAATCTTCTTTAGCCCTTAGCAAGTCACCCCATTGTTTTTTGGGGATGGAGAACATGTGTAACCCACAATCCTTATTCTTTCTTAGCAAAACCCGTGTAATTTTCTGTATATGAGGTTTCAATTTCCCCAGATTAACTCATCAAAAGCCCTGATTCGTGTTAGCACTTAGCAAGACGCCCTGAAATTTTTTGTGATTGAGGACACGTGTAACCATATTCCTTATTCTTCCATAGCAATAGGCAGTGCAGTTTGCTCTATAGGAGTACTCCCATTACCCAGATTCTT
>NW_007135047.1:0-691 GCF_000164805.1 Carlito syrichta | reverse complement strand
CGAATTGAGGACTAGTGCAACCAAAATTCCTCATTCTTCCTTAGCAAGAGGCCCTGTTTTCCTGTATAGGAGGACGCCCATTACCCAGAATCCTTCATTCTCAGCAAGGCGCTGAGACATTTCCTGGTGATCTAGAATTCCAGTTGTTTGGATATCAAGAGAAAGACACTCTTAAGATTCTTGGGGAACTGCAATCCAAGATTCCTTGTTCCAGTTAACAAGACCACTCCAAAATGTGGAATCTTCTAATCCCAATGTCGCAAATCCCACGAGCCCGACCACAAGAAATTTCTGTAGTTTGAGGTAACCTGAATTGAGGAATTTTGTACCAATATGCCCTTTGATTCCTGGGGTACCTGATTATGTTCGTAGATGTTCCTAGGACATGAAAGGATTTGTAGGGCCAGATCCTCGATTACAACTATCAAGAGGACCAGGAAGTTCCTGGGGATCTCTAATGACAGATTTAGGGTTTCCAAGGAGCAATTAGCTCTGAAAAATGTAGGGGCCTTGAAGCCCAGATTGCTGATTAAACCGTATGAAAAGGTCTTGTAGATTCTGGCGAATGAGGACTCCTAGAACCAGATTTACTGTTCGTTCTCAGCAAGATGCCCTGATTTTCCCTCGTGATGTGGATCCCAAACTCTGTATACAAAGAGGCAGATGCTCAGAAATATCCTAGGACGTGGAA
>NW_007135046.1:0-810 GCF_000164805.1 Carlito syrichta | reverse complement strand
AAAATTACTGCAGGTGAGTTTGAGCTTCTAGCTTCCACTGACAGTGGACTGATCCCCAGTGAGTAGTTATCGTGACCTCTGGGCTTATTACCACCGAGGCTGTGGTATGGTATCATAAATTGTTTCTCAGGGCCATTACCCAGTTAGTTCTTCAGTCTCTCCCTCCAGGAGTGACCTTGCTGTGCCAAGGAATATACATCCTAAAGACCTTCCCTGTTAACTGCATGGAAGCTGCATCGATTCATAGATCTCCCAGAATCATGTGTTTCTTAGCTCGAACACAGCAGGAGACTGCAGTCCTCTTTTAGCTTTCCTCATCTGATAAGGGCATCATTGTATTGCATCATGGGTATTATTTGCAATTTTAAAACTTCGAGCATCTTTTCATTTTCCTTAAGAGTCGTTGGTGTTTCCTTTTCTGTGGACCATCTTTTCCTATGTGGTGCCCACTTTTGATTGTTTTTAAAATGCCGCTTACTCATGATTGTTATTGTTTAGAGGGATGTGATCTCACTAAGCTACCAGGCTGATCTCGAACTCCTGGACTCCAGAGATCCTCTCACCTCAGCCTCCCAAAGTGTCTCTTATGTCTATGTGGTGAGATTTATCAGTCATAAAGAAGGGCTTGAGTTCGCTCCAAAATGATCTTATTGACTACAGAAATAAAAAATAATTCCACAACTGTTATAGTATGTGACCTCTTTATTGATGAATCCAACTTCAGTGAGTGATCGTACATGAGAACACAATGAGGTAATTTTTTCTGAAAAACACAAGTGTAATTGATCTTAAATTCTTGGTGAGACTGAG
>NW_007135045.1:0-815 GCF_000164805.1 Carlito syrichta | reverse complement strand
ATGCACACATGTAAAACATGTAAATTTCAACATAAACTTTATTTCCCAACATAAGCTCCATCAAGTTCAAGACGCTTCAGTGAGTGATGATACCAGCGATTCAGCTCATTCCTAGAGGTGGGAGGGCCCTGGGAATTTAACCACGTTGATGTGATCTTTTTCTACACCGTTAGCTGAAGAAAAATAGGTGCCCTTTCTGGACTTGTTAGATTAGGAAACAAGGAGAAGTCAACACAACCCAAATCAGGACTGTCAGTAGGATGCCTAGGGATTGCCAACGAAACTCTTGCAAAACTGCCCTTTCCTCGAGAGAGTAGTGAGCCAGGGGTGTGTGGTGGTAGAGAAGGCATCCTTGCTGCAGCTCTGTCAGGTGGTTTTCTGCTCAAGCTTTGGCCACCATTCTCAAAACACTCTCAGAGTGATAAGCGAGTGTTGTTTGGTTCTCTGGAGACTCAATCCCTCTAGAAAGGAAATCCCTCTAGAAAATCAATCCCTCTAGAAAGAAGATTGTGGTAGAAAATTATTCCCTTCAGGAAGTCAATCCCTCTAGAAAGGAAATCCCTCAAATATTTCTAAAACTACTGCCTGGCCTCTATCTTTTGCTGGTTCCCTTTTGCTTGACTGGACCGGGTCCCCTCTGGGATTCCCTACTCTGACCATGCTCTGTCTTCATCATCCTGCTGTGAAATTTGTGTTCCCCCTCTGTCACACATTTGTGAAGAAATGCTTCAGCCACTCAATCCCGCATATTTAACATTCTCACAGGGAACTCCTCCTCTTGTCTGTAGCTGTTCTGAAGCCATGGTTCTGTAACT
>NW_007135044.1:0-670 GCF_000164805.1 Carlito syrichta | reverse complement strand
GTCAGTAGGATGCCTAGGGATTGCCAACGAAACTCTTGCAAAACTGCCCTTTCCTCAAGAGAGTAGTGAGCCAGGGGTGTGTGGTGGTAGAGAAGGCATCCCTGCTGCAGCTCTGTCAGGCGGTTTTCTGCTCAAGCTTTGGTCACCATTCTCAAAACACTCTCAGAGTGATAAGCAAGTGTTGTTTGGTTCTCTGGAGACTCGATCCCTCTAGAAAGGAAATCCCTCTAGAAAATCAATCCCTCTAGAAAGAAGATTGTGGTAGAAAATTACTCCCTTCAGGAAGTCAATTCCTCTAGAAAGGAAATCCCTCAAATATTTCTAAAACTACTGCCTGGCCTCAATCTTTTGCTGGTTCCCTTTTGCTTGACTGGACCGGGTCCCCTCTGGGATTCCCTACTCTGACCATGCTCTGTCTTCATCATCCTGCTGTGAAATTTGTGCTCCCCCTCTGTCACACATTTGTGAAGAAATGCTTCAGCCACTCAATCCCGCATATTTAACATTCTCACAGGGAACTCTCCTCTTGTCTGTAGCTGTTCTGAAGCCATGGTTCTGTAACTCATTATTTGGTACGTTTTTCAAGTTCAGTTTTTTCAGGGAGTGTTGTGTGAGTTGGAGTGGATGTGCCAATGTCTGTGATGCTGGCTATTGTTACTGCTGTGAATCA
>NW_007135043.1:0-778 GCF_000164805.1 Carlito syrichta | reverse complement strand
TCATTGCCTTTATATGAGGACTCCATTTCCCCAGATTCATACATCAAAAAACCTGATTCGTGTTTAGCCCATAGAAAGATGCCCTGAATTTTTTTGATTGAGGATGCATGTAACCGTATTCCTTATTCTTCCTCAGCAATAGGCAGTGCAGTTTCCTGTATATGAGTACTCCCATTACTCAGAATCCTACTTCAAAACTCCGATTCTTTGATACCTCTTAATAATACACCCTGTTGGATTTTTGGGATTGAGGACTAGTGCAACCAAAATTCCTTATTCTTCCTTAGCAAGAGGCCATGCCGTTTCCTGTTTATGAGGACTCCCATTACCCAGATTCATGCTTCATTCTAAACAAGGCCCTGAGATATTTCCTGTTGACCTAGAATTCCAGTTGTTTAGATATCAAGAGAAAGAATCCCATAAGGTTCTTGGGAAACTGGAATTCAAGATTCCTGGTTCCCCTTAACAAGACCACCACAAAATGTGAAATCTTCTAAACCCAATGTCCCAATTCCCATCAGCCCACCCACAAGAAATTTCTGTAGTTTGAGGTAAACTGAATCGAGGGATTATGTACCAATATGCCATTTGATTAATGGGGTACCTGATTATGTTCATAGATGTTCCTAGGACACAAAAGGATTTGTAGGGCCAGATCCTCACTTACAACTATCAAGAGGACCAGAAAGTTCCTGGGGATTTCTAATGACAGATTTAGGGTATCCATGGAGCAAGTAGCTCTGAAAAATGTAGGGACAAGAAGCCCAGATTTCTGGTT
>NW_007135042.1:0-804 GCF_000164805.1 Carlito syrichta | reverse complement strand
AATACTATAAGAAAGGGATCAGCAGAAGCAGGAAATTGCCAGGGGAGGGGGAGTGCAGGATTGACAGTTGAGAGAAACTGCCAGGGGAGGGAGAGGCACACCTCATCAACAAGAATACCTGCATAATAAACATTTGGATACCTAACCCCGAATTGTACCCCACATCTTTAAAATAGTGAGAAAAAAAGAAGCCACTGATACCAAGCATGGTGACTTGTGCCAGTAGTCAAATCTACTTGGGAGGGCTGAATTGGGAGGTTCACTTGAGTCCAGGAGTTGGAGCCTATAGTGAACCACGATTGTGCCACAGCACTCCAGCATGGAAAACAGAGCAAGACCCCATCTCTAAAATAGATAAGATGGATCTACTGATAAAACAATGTACATATAGCTCCTGTAACATTTCATTCATACTGTGAATTTTATTATAAAATAAACTGTTCCATGTTTTCCATGCTACTTACACTTATCAAATTTCTTTGCAAAACAACTCTTTACAACAATTTTACATTAATTAATTCAGAACTTTCTGTATTTTCCAAACTACTAGAATTTCAACCAAGTCTGTATTCTTATATTTTTGAGGTTCATATCCAGTGTATCTTTGAATAGATATAACAGAAATGAAGGCATTCCCACATATTGTACATTCATAGTTTTTCTCCAGAATGAGCTATATTATGCCATCAAACACAACTGGAACTACTATTGGCCTTTCCATATTTTTTTAGATTCACAAAGCTTTTCTTCAGTATGGGTACTTTCAAGTTTTCAAAAAGAACTGAAAAAAATTGAAGGCTTTAC
>NW_007135041.1:0-793 GCF_000164805.1 Carlito syrichta | reverse complement strand
TTTTTTAGGAAACAGACCTCAGATGTCATCACAGACAGCATCACATTTTTAAAACAATAATTAAAATGATTATAGAATCTGGTTCTAAAAGATTCTTGTGCAGAAAATAATTGGTGTAGCAGGTTTGAGACAGTGACTCTTAAAATGCCCTGCTTACAAGGTTGCCTTTGACTGGTGGTGGGATCTTGGATTTTGGGAGAATTCTTATCATTTCCTGATGGATAAAAGGGGCTCACTATTGTGCAAACAATTTGATTCTTGCTGAACACCTGGCTCATTCTTAGGAGTCTGGAATTTTTGTTTGTGTTATGTGGATCCCATCTACATGATAAGTCCCAGATAAACCCTTGGATATTGGGGTTATAAACCCCTATTGGGGTATCCTGATAGATATTGTGTCGGTGGTACCCAAATTCCTGCTGGAAGAATTTAAGCACATCTTATTTGACACCCTGGGGAGAGAATATTTGGAAACTTGCTTCTGATTTCTTCAGGCTTCTTTTGTTGGTTTTATTCTGTATCCTTTCTCTATAAAAAGTCACCATCATAAGTAAAAAAATATATGGAGTTCTATGAGTTACTCTAGCAAATCACTGAACCTAGGGGCTATCTGGAAACCCCCAACACACTTCCTTTTATTTCATTGGAACAAACCAACGAGTATTCATTTTCATATAACTTAAAATTTTATTAAAAATGTTCACTAAGCTGGACGTGATACTCATGTGGCCAATCATGAGAGCTATAAGGCTGCTATCCTTCTTGAGAGCTTATCTATTTATGTAATGTATTT
>NW_007135040.1:0-10283 GCF_000164805.1 Carlito syrichta | reverse complement strand
AGAAGCCAGAAGAGACAGCTACAGAGTTAGTGTTATGGTCATTCAGGCGAATGTGGAGGAATAGGAGATAAGCTTATCTTTGATGCCTACAAAGTTTTAGACAAACAGAGAAGAATTTCTGCTCACACTATTTGCCATTTGTTGGGGGAGACAGAAGAGTTTAGGAGCTAAAAATATAATGTGGGATTCAAATTTCAGAAGTACTTCTAAAAGCCATAGAAGTTTGGGCAAGTTATTTATCATCTTTTTAACTTGATTTGCTCTTCACTATAGTAAAAATGTTCTTGTGAGGATGAAATGAGGTATGACATACAATATACAGGAACATGTAAGTCATCATTATCATTAGTGTTTATATGGCAGATTTTCAGAATTCAGCACCCCTAGTGTTGAGATACAATGTTTATAAAATGTCATACAATCAGTGTGTTGGGCGGAAGCTCATGGCCCCTCTGTTCTCCTCCCTTCCCCAGGAATGCCTCATCGTGGCATTTCTCTTTATTTTCTCTTGCCAAGAGGAAAAAATTAGCTGGTAATCTTATTTCAACCGTTAGTTTTCTTTATATAATATTGAACATATGTTTTTTTTCTTTCAAATATTGGGCCACAGGATAACAAAAAGACCAATTTGTCTTCTCTTTCAAATCTATCTCTAGCAGCCTTAATATAAAATGGTATATTGTTTCATAATCCAATATGAAACTCTCTAGTATATTTTACAAATGAACTCCACACTGCCAAAAAGTTGTCTCAACCTTGTGCCAAATTCTCACTTAACAATTTTTCCCAAATTATGAGAATGATACTACAGACTCCTTGGCCTTCAATATGAATGTACAATGATAATTTTATAAGGTAGAAGGATACTATGAGGCATGTATCCATACACCATTGTATATTTTTATTAATTTTTCAAGAACAATGTTATATTCTTTTAGAAATCTTTTGATTTTCACCTTTTTAAATAAAATGTTTAAAATTGAAAAAATAATGGAGAATAATGCATGGTTGGTGAAAAATATAGGAAAGTAGAAGAAAAGTATATCATCATCTTTTATCCTACCACCCAAAGACAACCACTATTACCATTTTTTTCTTTATTACTAACATTTTTTGTACATTTGTTTTTTTAAATGTCAGCATCTCATATAAAATAGTAGTTTTTAAAATCTGTTATCATTATTATTGTTATTAGTATTATTATTTGAGACAAGATCTTGCTCTATTGCCTGAGCTGGAATGCAGTGGTGCCACCATGGTTTACTGTAGCCTTGAATTTCTAGGATCAAGTAATCCTCCCACCTCAGCCTCCTTAGTTTCTAAGACTACAGGCATGAACCATCACACCCACCAATTTTCTTAAACTTTTTGTAGAGATGGGGTCTCACTATGTTGCCCAGGCTGGCCTTGAAATCCTGGCTTCGAGCAATCCTCCAACTTTGGCCTCTCAGCGTTTTGGAATTACAAGTGCAACACACCTATCCTTAAAATGTATTACTGAAACCTATACATTTCTCCATGTTATTAAAATTATTTCTAAATCCTCATTTTAACAACTGTAATATATTTTAGCCTGTGTGGTTATATCATGGTTTTGCTTTTTAGAAATGAAATTTGTTTCTAAATGTCCACTTACCAAAACTTCTTCAGTTACCATCTTGAAGCCCTTTTTGACAGGGCCTGGCTGCGCTGTGGTTGTAGAACCTACTTTCTGTCTCATGTGTGTGCCATTGCTCTCTGCTCCAGGCTCTGGTGGCCCTCTGGCTAGAAAGCTGTGCCCATCTTGTCCCCTAGTCCCCTGGGCTCTTAGCATCACTGGCTCCCTTTTCTCCCCTACCACGGCGTTCACAGAAGGCAAGTCATTCTTGGCCTCTTGGGACTAGGTTCCCTCATTTGTTTGACTTCCCTTACAGCGATCTCATCATGTCTAAGAACTACACAACTGTGTATCTGTATCTAGATCTAGGTCTGTCTGTCTTCATGCACACACACATTGACACATACATAAGTTTCCTTTCACTTGTTCATATTTCTGGCTATATTACAGCTAAGTTTCCTTTCACTTGTTCATATTTCTGGCTATATTAGAGCTAAGTAACCTTGAAGATTGTGTCTTTTGGCTCCACGACTGTGTCTTTAGCACTAAGTATGGTCTCTAACATATAGTAAGCAATAAATGCATTTGTGTCTGCACTGTCAGCCATGGATGAGAGTGTGTTATTTTATTTTATTCTGTTTTATTTTAGTTGTGGAGTACAAGTCAGAATTTCATTCATAAGTGGTTTAACTACAGGTGAAGTTTTGGGCCTCCCATTGTCACCTCACTCCTCCTGGATTAGGATAAGTTACTCTTATTGATGTTATGTGCCTCCCACCCAGTAGAAATGAGAGTGTTAAACAGGAGAAATGAGAGTGGGCATCCTTGTGTTGTTCCAGTTTTCAGGGGAAATGCTCCCAATTTCTGTTCATTTAGTAATATGTTGGCTTTGGGTTTATCGTAGGTGTCTTTTACTGTTTTGAGGTAGGTTCCCTCTGTCCTAGGGAGTATCCTTGTACTCTGTTGACTTTTTTTTTAATCAAGAATAGATGTTGGATTTTGTCAAGAGCCTTTTCTTCATTTAATTATATTATCATGTAGTTCTTGTTTGCAGACATGTTGATATGCTTAATAATTACAGTTAAAGGTCTTGTGGATGTTAAACAGCCATGCATCCTGGGGATTAAGCCTACTTGGTCATGGTGGATAATTTTTGAGATATGTTGTTGAATCTCATTTGCTGGAATCTTGTTGAGAATTTTTGCATTTATCTTATCAGGGATATTGGCCTGAAGTTCTCTTTCTTTGTTGGGTCTTTGCCCGGTTTGTGTCAGTGTTATGTTACCTTCATCAAATGGTTTAGGAAGAATTCCATCTTTCTTGACTGCCTGGAATACTTTCAATAGGATTGGTATCAGCTCCTTCTTATAGGCTTTGTAGAATTCCACTGAAAAGCCATCTTTTCAGGACTTTTTTTGGTACATAGTTTTCTTATGATGGAGTCAATTTCCTGGGTTGTTATTGATCTATTTAAGGTCTCTATTTCTTCTTGTGTCAATCTTGGGAGGTTGCGTGATGTCAGAAAGTCCTCTATTTTTTTCAAGTTTTTGAATTTGTTTCCATACAGGTGTGCGTAATAACTTCTGATAATTTTTTATATTTCTTCAAAGTCAGTTATGACTTGATGTTTTGTGCTTCTGAGTGTGTTTATTTGGGCTTTTTGTCTCTTTTTACTAGTCAGTCTGGCTAGGGTTTTATCAATCTTGTTTATCCTTTCAAAGAATCAGCTTTTTGTTTCAGTGATTTTTTTCTATGATATTTTTGTCTTCTATGTTCAACATTTGGGCTTTTACTTTGGTGATCTGAATTCTTCTGCTGATGTTAGGGTTTTGGTGTTCTTTTCTTTCCCGTCCCCTTAGGTGATTTGTTAGGTTGTTGACTTTTGATCTTTCTATTTTATTGATGTGTTTTTGTACAGATACAAATTCTCCACTTTGTACTGATTTCATGGCATCATAGAGGTTTTGGTAAGATGTATTTTTGTTTTCAAGAATCTTTTAATTTTTGTTTTGTTTTCTGTGTTGATTCAGGAGTTGTTCAGCATTGTGCTGTGTAGTGTCCATGTCTTTGTGTGTTAGGAGGAGATTATGTTGGTAGCAATATTTATTTTTATTCCACTGTGGTCTGAGAAGGTGCACGGTAGAATTTCAGTCTTTAGAATTTGTTTATGCTTGATTTATGGCTGAGTATGTGGTCAGTATTGGAGTATGTTCATGTGGTGGTGAGTAGAATGTATATTCCATGGTTGTTGGATGAAGTATACTGTAGTTATCTATTAAGTGCATTTGGTAAGGTGTCAAGTTAAGGTTCTGGATATCCTTATTAATTTTTTGCCTTGATGACTTTTCTAGGGTTGTTGGTGGTGTATTTAGGTCCTCAGTTATGATAGCATTAGAATCAATATCCTTTTTTAGTTTACTTAGAAGTTGCTTTTTAAATCCAGGTGCTCCTGTGTTAGGTGCATATATATTTAAGATGAATATTTCTTGTTGACAGATTGAACCTTTATCATTATGTAATGTCCTTTCATATCTTTTTATCCAGTTTCCCATTTTATGTCTTTTCACTGGTGTATTTAATCCATTGATGTTAAGGCTGACTATTGAAATATAAGAGTTTATCCCTGTCATGAGGCTCTTATAAGGCTGTTTTCCTTTTACTTTTGGGTTGATATATGTGTGTGCTTTCACTTTTGCTGTTGCAAGGTGTGTTGTGTTGATTCTGTGTTTTTTTGCATTCTTGGGAAGTGCATGGTTATTCTTTCTTTCTTTTTTTCTTCTGTGCTTAATACCTTTTTGAGCACCTCCTGTAGAGCTGGCCTGGAAGCTGCATAATCTTAGGGATTGGGTATCTGGGAAGGATTTAATTCTCCATCAACGATGAAGCTGAGCTTCGGTGGGTAGGAAATTCTTGGTTGAAATTGCTTATCTTTGAGAATTTTGAAGATTGGACTCTAGTCCCTTCTAGTGTTTCTGCTGATAAGTCTGCTGTTCTGATTGGTCTTCCCCAGTAGGTACCTTGACCTTTACAATTTTAAAATAATTTACATGATTTTTTTAAGGAAGAGAATTAATGACAATAATTAATAGTAAACTATACCCTTTTCTTATCTTGAGGAACATATTGTCAGTTCCATGGAGGTTACAAGAGCTGTAAGTCTTTGTTGAATTAAGCGTATGGAAAATAAGTGCCATTCAGGATATAATAAGGGCCAAATATATAGTCCTTGTTTAGTAGTTCAGTCAAGACTAGGCTGAGATATGATGGGAAGATTTTGCGGAAAAGATATGACTCAGTATAAGCCATAAAGGATGGCTACTAGTTTATGTTTAATCAGCTAAGTTTCTTATGTACCAGACAGTGTGCTAAACTGTAAATGGAGCCTCACAACCCTTCAGCAATGAGGTAGGTACTATGTTTTGCATATGAGGAGGAACTTAAAAAAACCAGGAACTTATTTATTAAAAATTATGGATTTATTCTCACATGTTTAAACTTCATTCACCTTCAAAGTACTCTCTGTTTGATGCAAGGTAACTATAGAAATGCTTTTCCCACTACTCGACGGTTTTACCACATCAACTTTGATGACTTTTAGTGCTTCTACTGTTTTTTAATTTCACCTCTTCCACATGGGCAAATGTTTCCCTTTGAGGACTTTTTTCATCTGGGAAAACAAAAAGAAGCTGCTCAGGTTGAGATGGGGTGAATAGGGAGAGTGGGTATGGGTTTCCTGCTGTTTTTGGTCAAAAACTGCTGAACAGTCTGCGTGGTGTAAGCAGGTTGTGAGTGTAAATCACCCATCGTGAAATGGGCAAGCATGTTAAAAGACACTCCAAAGAAAAATATATTGAAGGTGACTGCAGCCTCACAACAATGCTAGCTGGTACAGTGATGCTGAGTGTTCCTAGATCACTTACCTAGCAGGGGAAGCCTGTACTATGAGGGCCCAACCTTCAAAATGTAATCTGGTTTGCTGGGGTGAGGGGTCCCCTCTCATATGTAGAAACTGAAGCACAGAGAATTTAAATAACTTGGTCTAGGTCATACAGACAGCAAGTACTATACTCAAACACAAGAAGTCTTATTCTAGAGTCTTCACTTTTGCCCCCCACACTACACTGCTCCCTAGGATTCTGGTAGGTAAAAGGACAGAGAATCACGTTTTAATAAGAAGGGGGCATGGGAATACAGAAGACGATGTTGTGAAGGTAGCAAGTGGACTTAAGAGGAATTGTGTGTAAATATTCATGAGAGATAAATTTGGAAAGATAGGTTGAAGTTAATTTTTTTATATGGTACTAAGCATCAGACTATGGGATTTGGTTTTGGGGTCTAATTAGGAAGAAACAAGGAATCCTACCCTGATTGAGTGGACTAAGGTGGGGCCTATAGACTTCGAAATGCTTAATGAGATCATTATAGTAGAACTGATAGTGGGTGATGATGTCTTCTGCCATGTCAGCAGCAAAATGAGAAATTAAGGTATTTTAAACCAATATTTCTCACACAAGTCAAGGTTCAATAAGAAGCATGTGTAATATCTAGTCTATATATCTAAGAACTGTGCTATATGGGAGACACATAAAGGGACTAGGGATTAAAGATTGACCCATGTGGATTGGGATCATTATCATTAAATATCTAAAAGGCTATCATCTGGGAGGAGCAGTAAACTGATATTACATAATTCTGAAGTTACTGGGACTCTGAGGCAAGAGTCACAAGGAATATGTATTTCAGCTCAGCTTAAGTAAAAAAATGTTAGATCTATTCAAACCTAGAGGAAATTCCTCAGAAGTTGGTAAACTCCTTAGAACAAGAAACATGGAACACCTTTGAAAAGAAAATTCCAACATTTTTAAAAGTTTGGACTAGATGACTCAAGGTTGCTTTCACTACAAGCTTCAATGGTTTTGTGATATTCAACTTCTGAATCTACATAGTGCTTTGTCTGAAGTTGTGAAGTTAGGGGGGACTGTGCCTCAAGTCAGTTT
Source organism: Carlito syrichta (assembly GCF_000164805.1). NCBI lineage: Eukaryota > Metazoa > Chordata > Mammalia > Primates > Tarsiidae > Carlito > Carlito syrichta. The sequence goes on along the minus strand of NW_007135040.1, from coordinate 3,689 downwards.
CAACCTTTCATTATTGTGCACATAAAAATGAAAGAGTCCCATAAATAAAATAAACTGTGTGGAGAGGAGTAAGAAGTTATTTTTGTTTCCGTTGGGTATTATGTCCTCTTTTCACAGTTTACATTTTGAGATCTACACTGTTTCAAGATGGAGCATTTCTGTAATAGCAGCTTGGTAGACTTCTTATCATGAAAGAGTACGGACAACTCAGAGGCCAGTAAAGAGAAGGCAAAGAGAGAGAGGAAAAAAACATCTTAGATAATCTAAATAAAGAACAAAGAGATTAAACTTATATCAGGTGTAATTTCATGCTAAAATATGTATATTTTTATATTTGCTTAGTAAGAGTTTTTGGATGTGGTCAGTATTGTATCATAGTTTTATAAGAGTCAGAATGTTTCAATTAAACAACATTTTATGTCAGGAAAACTGCAAATATTTAAGATTCTGCCATGTAACTGGGGGTATACATTTTATAATAAGTGATACTGATTTTATGTTTGGGTTATGGTATCATTTTAGGACTTACCTGTTCATCCCAGTGGCAGGAGACTATATCAGTGATTTTTAACTTTTTCAAGTCAGCTTATCATTTCTCTCCTAGTGAGTTCCAAATTTTGAAAGCTTTGGTCACCAATTGTTTCTTGAAGCAATATTTTACGGGACCCTATTTGTTTTGATTGTTAATTGGGCAAAAACCTATCAATTAGATTCTCAAGTAAAATTGCCTTTGAGTTCATATGTTCCATCCAAAGGCAGCCAGGCTCTATTTTGGCCTCAATTGCTTTATATGAAGAGAATGTTTAATTCCACTTGGCTTTTTTTGTATTATTGAAAATGGCTCACAAGTAACTCTGCTTCAGGCTGGCACCTCTTTCACAGAACAGGGCAGACAGTGGGGATCCAGCCACCTGTTTAAAGAGGTACTCTGAACACATGTGGAGGGGTGATTCCCTGCACAACTGAGAGGATCCCTTTCATCACACAGCAGGAGAGCAGGAGTGGAGACTGGGTTCCCCATTTCCCTGACATAAACTGGGTATTGTGAAAATTGGGAGTATGCTGGCACCTCCAACCCCCCAACTCCAGGCAGCAATCACATACAGCAGGGGCTGGAGAATCAAACCCTTCAAATTTAGCAGTGGAAAGAAAACCAGAAGTTATGGAACCTGCCACAGGAGGGAGCTCCTCTACTGCAGAATTTTATTTATTTATTTTTTGTCTTTTTTCCTTTTTTCACTTCTATGTTATCTTCGACTCAGGGGGTACACATATGTACCTATTGCATGGACATATTTTGAGGTGCTGGGGAATGAGTCTCAAGTGACCTGTTTCCCAGACTTTGAACATTGTGATATGTAGGTAGCCTCTGAATCCTAGCTTCCCCCACCACCTAAGTAAGCTCTCAAAATTGAAAAGAACACAGCCCCCTACCCCAAATCCTGTTTCAAAATCAAACAAATTTGGAGGCTCTGCTCAGAGAAAGATAGGGGGTAGAGCAAACAGTAGAAGTGAATGCTTCTCTCTCTCTCTCTCTCTCTCTCTCTCTAATGGAATTAAAGAGATCTGTCACAAATGAGGACAAATTGATGGAAAAACACAGGTAACCCTTAGAGATCTAAAGAGATAGCTCCTGAAAAAACAAAACTGCCTTCAGAGTTCAAATAATGGAACTCTCCCAGAACTACTGGCCTCAGATGACAGCTACAGAGATCAGGGAGTGGATGGAAAGGATGAACACAAACGAAGAGAAACAAGAAACAAAATTGAATGAACTTGTAACAGAATTATCAATCTCAAAAAAAAATGCTCCAAAATGTTCCTCATTAAAAACTCCACCCATGAAATAGATAACAAACTGACAAGCATAGAAAACAGAATTAAGCAAAGGAAGAATCTCAGAGCTTGAAAACTGAAATATTGAATTAATCTAATCTGATAAAAACATAGAACCAAAAACTGAAAATGAAGGAGCAAGGCCTCCAAGAAATGTCCTATTATATCGAGGCTGAATGTATGCCTGATTGGTATCCCTGAAGCAAAAAGGGAAATAATGAACATCTTGGAACAAGTATTCAATGAGGTCACAAGAAAAACTTTCCCCATCTCATCAGAGATGCGAAAATTCAAGCACAAGAGATTTAGAGAACCCCCAGAAGACATCATATGAGAAGACCAACCCTAGACACATAGAAATTTGCCTACACAAAATAGGTATGAAAGAAAAATCTAATGTGAGAGAGAAAGGTCAGACTACCTACCAGGGAAGACCAATCAGAATAGCACCAGAATTACCTTAAGAAACACTATAAGTCAGAAAGGTTTAGAGTTCAATTTTGAATGTCAAAGATAAACAATTTCAATAAAGAATTACCTACTCCACCAAGTTAAGCTTTATCAGTGATGGAGAATTAAAATCCTCCCCAGACATCCAATCTCTAAGAGACACTTAAGAAAGTATTGAGCACAGAAAAGAAAAGTATCAACCATGCACTTCACAAGAGTACAGGCAAACACAGATTCAACAGAGCATACAGTGCACCCTCAAAAATGAAAACATCTAATTAATGTACAAGGTAGAACAAAACAACCTTTTAAGAGCCCTATGACATGGATAAACTCTTACATTTCAATAATCAGCCTCAATGTGAATGGACTAAATGCATCACTGAAAAGACATAGAGGCTGGGTGCACAGGCTCATGCCTGTAAATCCCAGCACTTTGGAAGGTGGAAATGAGAGGATTTCTTGAGCCCAGGGGTTCAAGACCAGCTTGGGAAACTTGGTGTGATCTCTTCTCTACAATAAATAAAAAAATTAGCTAGGCATGGCACACACCTGTAATTCCAGCTACTTGGAAGGCTGAGGTGGAAGTATCACCTGAGCTCAGCAAGTTGAGGCAGTGGTGGCCATGAACATGCCACTTCACTCCATTCTAGTGACAGACTATTACTAAAAAAAAAAATCCATAAAATGAGAAACTGGATTAAAAGCATGATCCAACAATCTGTTGCCTTCAGGAAACCTGTTTCACTAGAAAGGACATCTACCGACTCAAAATTGGAGGCCAGAAAATGAACTTTCAGGTGAGTGGAAAACAGAAAAAGGCACGTAGCTATTCTAATATCAGATAAAATAGGCTTCAAGCTACCAAAAGCTAAAAAGGACACAGAAGGACACTACATAATGATAAAAGGTTCAATCAATCAGCAAGAAATATGTATCCTAAACATACACACACCTAACACAGGAGCACCAGGTCTTTTTATAAATCAACTGCTAAGCAAGCTAAAAGAGCACATTGACTCATACAAAATCATAACTGGAGACTTAAATACTCCGCTTACCACCATAGATAGAACATCAGGGAAAAAAAAATTAGTAAGCACATCCAGAAACTCAACTCAACACTTGTCAAATGGACTTATTAGACATATACAAAACTCTTCACCTAACAACTATGAGTATACATTCTATTCCTCAGCACAAGAAACATACTACAAATTAAACCACATTCTCACACATAAATAAAACATAAACAAATTCCAAAAGATTGAAATTATACCATGCATCTTTCAGATCACAGTGGAATAAAAATATCACCACCAACAAGACTCCCAAGATACACAAAGACAAGGACAAAAAACAACACACTGATGTATGACTTCCTGTTCAATATGGAAGTCAAG
>NW_007135039.1:0-3584 GCF_000164805.1 Carlito syrichta | reverse complement strand
GGATGTTCAAGGTCCATTATATGAGTGAGAACATGTGATACTCGGATTTTTGTTTTTGTGAGAGGTCACTCAGTATTATAGACTCTAGTTCCATCCAGGTTGCAGCGAAATTCATGATTTTGTTCTTTTTTATGGCTGCGTAGTATTCCATCGTGTATATGTACCACATTTTTTTAATCCAGTCCTCTTTTGATGGGCAGCATGGTTGTTTCCAGGTTCTTGCTATTGTGAACAATGCTGCGATAAACATATGTGTGCAGGTATCTTTTTTATAGAGTGATTTGTGTTCTTCAGGGTATATTCCCAGTAGGGGGACTGCAGGGTCATATGGAAGGTCAATTTTTAGAGCTTTTAGGAATCGCCACACTGCTTTCCACAGAGGTTGCACTAGTTTACACTCCCTCTGACAGTGTAGAAGTGTTCCCTTTTCACCACACCCTCTCCAGCAGCTGTTATTTTTTGAGTTTTCAATCAACAAAGAAATTTCAAATTTTTATGTGAGTTCTATGAACATTTACATTTTGTCAGCCAATGCAAATTTATTTTTTAAAACATCAGCATCAGGTGACTAGATTTGATTTAAGGGCTGAGAGTTAGGATGTTTAAGGTAAATAAATTCTCTAAATCTATTTTCTAATTCTACCACTCTGAGCCTTATAAAATGTTATTGCTCATTCCTTTTATTATTATTGTTGAATATAATAAAAACCTGTTGCTTATTTTCAGAAACAATGAATTATGTGCAACCAGAAATTTCTCATAAAAATTAAAAAGTTTATCTCACTACTAATTCATATACCTGCAATTCATCTAATTCCAATTTAACTTTTTAATACATGATTCATAAGAAATCATTGTTAAACATCAGAAATTCAAGAATTCTACTTTTCAAAGCTAAATTTCCTGTAAATGCAATTGGCATAATATACCTTTAAAGTGAAAGAAAACTTGAAACAGGGTTAGTAATGAAACTATATAGTATTACTGAAGAAGTCTAAAATCAGATACCAGCTAGATTCCCTAGACAAGGATTGTTAAAAGCACGCAAAAAGAAATGGTTATCTCTCTAACAGTTATAGACCATATTTTAATAATGGCCTTCAGGAAGGGGCTTAACCAAAGACCTTTTCATAAGGCTTGATATGATTTGGGTTTGATATCCTGACATATCCCTGTTGGCAGCCTTGTTTCCTATTTTTTCTCCAAGGGCAACACTTCAAACCTTATTGGCAATTTTAAACAAAATCCACAGAGTTTTTGAAAAATTCCAAGATCACCTCAACTAATACTTAAATACAACCTGAATAACATTTTTTTTAGCTGGAGTCTCACTCTTTAACCCAAGTTGGAGGGCAGTGGCACACTCTCAGTCTCTGCAGCCTCGACCTGCAGGATTCAGTTGATCCTTCCACTTCAACCTTCCAAGTAGCTGGAACCACTGGCATGTGTCACCATGTCCGGCTAATTTTTTTGTTTGATTTCTTATAGAGATGAGGACTTACCAAGTTGCCCAGGCTGATCTTGAATCCACAAACTCAGGCAATCCTCTCACCTTGGCCTACCAAAGTGCTGGGATTATAGGTGTGAGCCACTGTGCCTGGCTATAAATTACATTTAAATTAAAAGAACATAGTTATGATTGGTACCAAATTTAAATTTTGTTTGCTAATTAGTGTTACTATTTGCATGGTCCTTATCTCCCTAAATCTTACATGTAAAATATCTATGCATTTTTAAAATTAATGGATTATTTTGGTTTTTGCTTTTATAATAATGTTATTGAAAAACAACTCAAGATAAAATACTTGCATAATGTCTGTAAATTTCAGTATCTATCACTACTCCCAGAAGTCTCTGAATTCTTTCTAACTTTATTATTATTTATTTTTAAATTGACAAATAAAAAATATTTATATTTATGAGATATACAATAGTCTGGCATATAGATTGTTATAACATGGTATTTTGAAATATATATACATAGTGGCATGGCTAAATCAAGTGATAACCACTTGATTACCTCACCTATGTATTTGTGGTAAGAACATTTAATACATAGTCTCTTAGTACTTTTTAAGTATGCAATAATGTATACTTGAAAAAAGAATACTGTTAATAATACATTGTTATAAACCATAGCCACCATGCTGTACAATAAATCTATTATACTTATTCCTGTGGTCTAACTGAAATGTGTATCCTTTGACCAGCATCTCCCCAATTTTTCCCTCCTCACCCAACTCCTGGTAATCACTATTCTATTGCCTGCTTTTATGAACACGATGTTTTTAGATTCCACAAATATGTAAATCTTGCAGTGCTTATCTTTCTGTGTCCAGTTTATTTCGCTAACCTAGTGTCCTCTAGATTCATTCACATTGTTGCAAATGATATAATTCCCTTCTTTTTAAGGCTGAATAGTATTCCTCTGTGTGTGTGTGTGTGTGTGTGTGTGTGTGTGTAATATTTTCTTTATTCATTCATTCATTGATAGACATTTTGTTTAATTCCACATCTTGTCTATTATGAATGATGCTGTAATGATCATGGGAGTGCAGAACTTTCTTTTAACTAATAACATGATTAAAATATGGGTAAAGGAACAGAATAGATATTTCTCAAAAGAAGACATACAAATGACTAATAAGTATGTGGAAAAATACCCAATATCCCAAACCATTAGGGAAACACAAATTAAACCCACAATAGGATTTCACTACACACCTGTTAGAATGCTATACATTAACCCGTTTTACATTACTTGTATATGTGTTTTGTCTCATTGGACTCAGGCATTAGAGACCACGATGCAGTGGATGGAAGTATTTGGATTCCTATTCCTATTGATTCACATAGTGACAATCTCTGCTACCCTCCATGCAGTAAGCATTTGCCCCCATGATTGATTATTATTGAACATTCTTCACACTGACCTCAAACTTTCCTGTATTTCATCTTCTCATATCATTTGTCACCTGAATCCCTGGTAACCATTTTTTTTTTCGCTATCTCTGAATGTATGCCTTTTCCAGAATGTCAGAGAGTTGGAATCGTATAGTATGTAGTCCTTTCATACTGATTTCCTTTCTTAGCAATATACACTTAAGGTTCCTCTATAACTTTTTGTGGCTTAATATATTATTTCATCTTGTTCCACAATAATATTACACCGTATGGGTGTACCACAAACAGTTGCATTTTAGTTAAAAAAAAATGACAGAACTCCAACTTCTTTGTTTAAAAAATTAATCTTTGCATGTAAAGTACAAACCAAAAAAGTTAACTGCTTCAGAATTTATATGCACAATGTCTATAATATAATTTTTGTTATATATATGTGCATATATATATATATTTGCATGGTGACATTAAAAACATTTTAAACGTTTTCTTTAAAAATATAGATTATAATACATCTCTTTCAATTAAATACATTCTCGATTATCTGCGTTATCTGAATAATGACTATGCTAAAATAGTATAATTTGTGGTGTGCAAATGTTAGACTCAGTTTTTACAGTATAAATATAGATGAAACAATGATTCTACAATTTAAAATCTACTTTTATTGTTGGGTCAAGAAG
>NW_007135038.1:0-627 GCF_000164805.1 Carlito syrichta | reverse complement strand
CGGAGCGAGACCCCGTCTCTAAAAGGAAAAGATATCCTTTGACCCCATCAAACCGACAAAGATGAGGATATGCCATGTGGGGAGGAAAAGGAAATTCTTGGTCGGGCTCGGCTGCAAGATGGTGGCGCACAGTGAGACTCAACACCCGTTAAGGCTAAGAGATTTCATGGGTCGAACGTGGTGGATACAGGACCTGAGGGTCAGGCTGTAGCGCTGAAGCAAGGGTGCGGCGGCTTTGAGAGGGGCTCAGGGCGACCTGTCAGTCGTTGATCGGCAGAGCTTCATTGAGGTTGGGGAATTTTTCGCAGGCGCGGGCAAGGGGGCGGAGGAAGAGCCCGGAAGGCCCCGTTCCAGTCGCCTTTTGAGTCTACCAGGTCGCCATTTCGGTGGGGGCTGGGTTTAGGCCCCTTTCCGGGAAAGGGAGGGGACGTGGCTCTACTTGGGGCTGCTGGTGGTCCTTCAAGAGTGGCTCAAGCCTGTAATTCCCGCACTTTGGGAGGACGAGGTGAGAAGATGGCCTGATCCCAGGGCTTTGAGACCAGTGCAAGCGACTTGGTGAAATCTCCTGTCTACAAAAAATCAGATAGGTTAGCCGGACGTGGTGGTGTGCGTCTGTAGTTCCATCTA
>NW_007135037.1:0-845 GCF_000164805.1 Carlito syrichta | reverse complement strand
CACAGTGAGACTCAACACCCGTTAAGGCTAAGAGATTTAATGGGTCGAACGTGGTGGATACAGGACCTGAGGGTCAGGCTGTAGCGCTGAAGCAAGGGTGCGGCGGCTTTTAGAGGGGCTCAGGGCGACCTGTCAGTCGTTGATCGGCAGAGCTTCATTGAGGTTGGGGAATTTTTCGCAGGCGGGGGCAAGGGGGCGGAGGAAGAGCCCGGAAGGCCCCGTTCCAGTCGCCTTTTGAGTCTACCAGGTCGCCATTTCGGTGGGGGCTGGGTTTAGGCCCCTTTCCGGGAAAGGGAGGGGACGTGGCTCTACTTGGGGCTGCTGGTGGCCCTTCAACGGTGGCTCCAGCCTGTAATTCCAGCACTTTGGGAGGACGAGGTGAGAAGATGGCGTGATCCCAGGGCTTTGAGACCAGCGCAAGCGACTTGGTGAAATCTCCTGTCTACAAAAAATCAGAAAGGTTAGCCGGACGTGGTGGTGTGCGTCTGTAGTTCCATCTACTTGGAAGGCTGAGACGGGAGGATCGCCTGAGCCCAGCAGGTAGACACTGGGGTGGCCGTGAGCATGGCCCTGCACTCCAGCCTGGGCGACAGAGTGAGACTCCGACTCAAAAAAAAAAGATGGAAACACGTCCCGCCCCCACAACCCTGTGAATGCTGCCGAAAGGATATCTGCAGAAAAGGCACATTTAGCCAGTGCAGTTGATTGAAAGGATCTTGGGTTGAGGCGACGGTGTTAGATCGTCCCAGTGGGCCCGGAATCCAATGACAAGTGTCTTAAGAGACACAGCGGTGAGATGACAGATAGGAGGAGGCGGCAAGGTGACCCACACAGGTGGAGATGGC
>NW_007135036.1:0-784 GCF_000164805.1 Carlito syrichta | reverse complement strand
AAAATAAGGACGCCAGCCATGGTGGCTGACGCCTGTCATCCCAGCACTTTGGGAGGCCATGCCGAGAGAATTACCTGAGTAAGGTGTTCAAGACCAGTTTGGGCAAATTCGTGAGACCTCATCTCTACAGTAAAAATCAAAATATTAGCCAGTCTGAGTGGAGCACACCTGTAGTTCCAGCTACTTGGAGTGTGAGGCTGAAGGGTTGCCTGAGTGAAGCAGGTAGAGACTGTGGTGGCTGTGAGTGCTACTGCATTCCAGCTTTGGAAACAGATTGAGAACACAGTTCAAAACCAAAAAAAAAAGAAAGAAAGAATGAGAGATTTCACTGATATTTATATCAAAAACTTGAAATCTAATTTTTAAATTTTCTTTTGGTAGCCAGTCCAACTCTGTTGCCCAGACATGAGAACAGGGGCATGTTCATGGCCACCACAGCCTCGGTCTGCTTGGCTCAGGCAATCCTTCATTCTCAATCTTCCCAGCAGCTGGAACTATAGTCTTTAGCCTACAAAATACCTGGAAATACAGGGATGTACCAGCATGTCCTGCTAATTGTTCTATTTATTGTAGAGGAGTGGTCTTGCCTAGTTTCCCAGGCTGAACTGGAAACTTGGAACTCAAGCAATACTCATGTCTGTGCCTGCCAATGTCCAGGGATGACAGGCATTAGCCACCTCATCCAACTAAGGTGGTTATTATAAAAATTTTCTTAAAAAGGAATGGGTGTGGTGGCTCATGCCTGTCATCTCAGCAGTTTAGGAGGCCAAGAGAGAGTACTGCC
>NW_007135035.1:0-882 GCF_000164805.1 Carlito syrichta | reverse complement strand
TTCATTCCTGTACAAAACCCGAAACCCACAGGACTTAAGAGAGAAGATAGACAAATGGGACCTTATTAAACTGACAAGCTTCTGCAAAGCCAAAGAAACCATCAAGAGAGCAGGGAGACAGCCTACAGACTGGGAAAAAGTATTTGCCAACTCTAGGTCTGACAAAGGCTTAACATCCTGGATCTACAAGGAACTGAAGCGTACTGAAAAGAAGAAAACAAACAACCCCATTATAAAATGGGCAAAAGACATGAACAGACACTTCACAAAAGAAGACATTCGAGCAGCCAACAAACACATGAAGAAATGCTCAACCTCACTAATCATCAGGGAGATGCAAATCAAAACCACACTGAGATACCACCTAACTCCAGTCAGAATGGCAATTATCAACAACTCAAAAAATAACAGCTGCTGGAGAGGGTGTGGTGAAAAGGGAACACTTCTACACTGTTGGTGGGAGTGTAAACTAGTGCAACCTCTGTGGAAAGCAGTGTGGCGATTCCTAAAAGCTCTAAAAATTGACCTTCCATATGACCCTGCAATCCCCCTACTGGGAATATACCCTGAAGAACACAAATCACTCTATAAAAAAGATACCTGCACACGTATGTTTATCGCAGCATTGTTCACAATAGCAAGAACCTGGAAACAACCATGCTGCCCATCAAAAGAGGACTGGATTAAAAAAATGTGGTACATATACACGATGGAATACTACGCAGCCATAAAAAAGAACAAAATCATGAATTTCGCTGCAACCTGGATGGAACTAGAGTCTATAATACTGAGTGACCTCTCACAAAAACAAAATCCGAATATCACATGTTCTCACTCATATAATGGACCTTCAACATCCAATGCAATACTATGAAGAAATGA
>NW_007135034.1:0-954 GCF_000164805.1 Carlito syrichta | reverse complement strand
CCAGGGAGACAGCCTACAGACTGGGAAAAAGTATTTGCCAACTCTAGGACTGACAAAGGCTTAACATACGGGATCTACAAGGAACTGAAACGTACTGAAAAGAAGAAAACAAACAACCCCATTATAAAATGGGCAAAAGATATGAACAGACACTTCACAAAAGAAGACATTCGAGCAACCAACAAACACATGAAGAAATGCTCAACCTCACTAATCATCAGGGAGATGCAAATCAAAACCACACTGAGATACCACCTAACCCCAGTCAGAATGGCAATTATCAACAACTCAAAAAATAACAGCTGCTGGAGAGGGTGTGGTGAAAAGGGAACACTTCTACACTGTTGGTGGGAGTGTAAACTAGTGCACCCTCTGTGGAAAGCAGTGTGGCGATTCCTAAAAGCTCTAAAAGTTGACCTTCCATATGACCCTGCAATCCCCCTACTGGGAATATACCCTGAAGAACACAAATCACTCTATCAAAAAGATACCTGCACACGTATGTTTATCGCAGCGTTGTTCACAATAGCAAGAACCTGGAAACAACCATGCTGCCCATCAAAAGAGGACTGGATTAAAAAATGTGGTACATATACACGATGGAATACTACGCAGCCATAAAAAAGAACAAAATCATGAATTTCGCTGCAACCTGGATGGAACTAGAGTCTATAATACTGAGTGACCTCTCACAAAAACAAAAATCCGATTATCACATGTTCTCACTCATATAATGGACCTTGAACATCCAATGCAATACTATGAGAAAATGACGGATGGTACTGGGAAACTATGGGGGGGAGGGGGACAGTAGCAAATATCTGTCGGGGGATGGGAAAACACTTCTTATCTACAGGGTGCCTGAATGAAACGTCATTGTACACCTAACCCTTAACTGTACCCCACAAAACCATAATAAAAAATACTGATTAATGAAAAAAAAAAAAAGATAAA
>NW_007135033.1:3576-10063 GCF_000164805.1 Carlito syrichta | reverse complement strand
AACCAACATAAAAAATGAGGAGTTCTGAGTGGAACAGATATAAGAGTTGACTCCTAAAGAAAATAAGAGACCAGAAAAAACATGATCTTTTAAAAAATATTAACAACTTCAGAGTCAAGAAGCAAATGTTTTAATGGGAATGAATCAAGAACAAAGATATGTATGTTTTATGTTAACTTTCTTAAAATTAAAGATACTATTGGCCAAATGAAGAATAGTAAGGTCTAAAGATTGTCATGTGGACTCCCATTTGACCCTGACACTTAAAGCATCATCTTTCAGTTTTAATAAACTAGGTTACATTATCTCCCTAAAAAGGTAGATCCATTCTATTTGATTCTACAGTAAAGGGTAACTTAATAATTAAAATAATGCAAATGCTCTTTCAATTTGTAGAGCCAACATATAAACAAACTTGAAAGACAATTACTATAAAATAGAATCTAACCAGTATTAAAATTAAAAACATAAAAATAATGGAAGTCGTTAATGCAGCAGACCAATGTGGCAAATTTTCTCACTTTATATAGCAAGGAATCAAGGTAGTAAAAATCACATAACAAAACACAGTGTAAGCATATTCTTTATCATTATGAAGATAAGCACCAGAAGAAAAAAATATATGACTGGAAAAACTTAGGAGTAGATGGATAAAGAAATGTGAACTAAGATTCTCATCTTTCAGTAGGTACAATCTAAAGGTGGAAAGCAAAAGATAAGAGTAGTAGCATATGCTTAGAGGTATGGTAATAACCACCAAAAGAACAAAAGATGTTTTAAAATAGCAACTATATTACAAGTGGAGAGAGGAAGAACAAAATCAGGTGGAGAATTAGCTATTCATGTGGCACCATTCTGCGCCAATTTTTAAAAACGTATATATTAATTTTATACCATAAAAGTTAAAACAAAAATGAAAATGAAATGTTCTGCATCTACAGTTGTTGACACTCTTTCTTTCCCCAGCTGCAGTCACTGTCCTCATACTCATGGTCAGATTCAGCCAAGATAGGAAGAAATAAAAAGGCAACAGAAAGAATTACCTGCCCTGGAGTTCAGACTTTTGGGGTCTTCTTTTTTTGTATTCTATCTTTGCAATTACTGGTCCACTCTTTTGGAATACTGTCTTTTGACTACTTTAATCCATCATATCTACATGCTACTTAAAGTTTTGCTAAATTTTGAGATTTTTCTGTTATTTCTTGACAAGATAATCTTGTCTCACTAGCTCTTTGGTGATTCTTGTGTTTACTGTAAAAAAAATCTTGACATCATCACTACTGGCCAGCTGAGACAATTTGACCCACCTAGGCAGAAATGAAAGAGCTATAGAAGAGTGATGAAAATTACTATTATCAGAATAAGTAAAATGTAATATATTAAGGTACAACAGTACTAAGGGAATAAAGCAATGGCCATTACTCCATTCCTCTTGTTTTCACAGAGAAGAGACTTCCTTCTCCTAGAGAGAGCACAACTGGAGTAATTTGAGAGTAGAGGTTTTCTCTAGTCTAATCACAATTTTGCATTAAAGTGCTGAAAGCATGCGACATTAGCCATAAACAAGTGAAGAAATTTGAAAATCTAAATTTTCTAAGGAGGAAAGTCTTAAATGACACTCACTGAGAAGGAAGAAACATGTACAGGGAGTTTTCCAGGAGCATCACCACCACCACCACAAACGCACATGAACACACATATTAAATATATTTAATTAATGAGCATAATTGTCAATGGGCAATTTCTGCTCATTGAGTATAGATAACAGGGTGTGAGCTCTTGACACTGGTGCTGGCTGGCCTTTCATGGACTAAAATCCAGCTGCCCTCAGGTCCTTCTGTCTACAACACAGATATTACTAAACTATCTGTCATGCCATGTCAAATGAGGTATCACCATCTGCTTAATTCTGGGTCCATTGGAGTAAGAACAGTGACTGAGTCAGGGTATAAAATTGGGAATAAAAAAATTTGGACTTTAATTCCTACAGGCTTTTCATTTGGAGGGGATTTAGTTCTGGAGAAGTTAAAACATGAGAAGAGGCTCAAATGTTTTAAATGTGTGATATTTTAATGTTGTTGATCTGGTCTTTGTGTTCACTTCATGAATACATTCATGAATGTATACATGTATACAGGAATACAAAATGAGTATATTAATTCATCTTGAAAAACACGCCTGGGCATATTAGTGATAAGAAAGATAAAAGGGAATGAATTGGCAGCCTAGTGGGCTTCATGGAGTCCTGTCTTATGCTGCCAGAATCTTTTGTGGGCCTAAAAGCGACATGCTCATCAGTAGATTCTGGAGGGGACTAGTGCAGAAAGAAGTGGAGTTTAGGGAAGTGAGAACACACAGTCTTGTGAGCATGCAGACTTCCCTGCTGAGATCAGCTCACCCTGTCTTACTTCCAAACTGCCTGATAAGTAAAATGGGTTGTGACATTGTTTCCCAAGCTTGCTTCATATGTGTGTGGCCTTCATGCATACCACACATAGTAATACTGATAAATTTTCTTTACATATTCAGCATGTACTTTTGAAATATTTTGCACAATTTATGTGTATGATAAACAGTGTGTTAGCTATATATTTTTCTGAATAAAGATTAAAATACATACATTGTTAGGTCAGTAGGTCAGTACCACAGGAATAAAGCAAAGAATTGCATAGAAGGTAGAGAAGAAAAGGTGTATTATCTACTTTCCATAAACAGAAAGGAGCTGAATGCTCAAAGGCAAGTACAGCAGTGAAAGCTTGAGATGAATGCTTTTAAGGCTTATTTTTTTGGGGGGGGCAAGGGGGCAGCAAGTACTCACAGGTGTTGACATCATAGTAATGGGGTATGTTTCTCATATCTCTGACAACTGGAAGGTTGGGACGAGCACATAGACAAAGGTGGGCCGGTAGCTAGATTGGTGGGTCAGTTATAGGTGGTTAATCACATAGACAAGAAGGGCTGACTGGTAGCCGAAAGACAAATTCTTGGGAGATGTTATCCTTAATGTCTTGTGACTCATCCAGGGTTACAGGAAAGGATTATTGTTTTATATGAGTTCAAGGAGACCAGAGAAACTCCATTTTGAACTCTCCTTTGATACGTAACTACTAATTTTTTTTAAATTCATGTCAACATACTACTTTAAACCAACTTGCATCATGCCAGTGAAACACACACTACAATATACTAAGAGAAGAAAAGCTGGTAGTCGTTGGGAGGGATGCTTATTACTCCACTCTTCAGTTTTTCATTCTAATGCTGGTGACAGAAAATGGCACCAAAGGAATATTTTGGGCCCCTCTCTCTACCTTCTCTATCACTGAATCCCAAACAGCAAAGAAGAAATCTGAGACTCAAGTCTCAAGTACAGGGGTTTTTACTTCCACCCATCAGTTCATCATGCAGGGTTTACTCCCACGTTAGAGTTGGGCTGGAGAAGGAAAACAGAAGTTGTCCAGTCCATTCCACCTGTTAATCCCACGTTAGAGTTGGGCTGGAGAAGGAAACAGAAGTTGTCCAGTCCATTCCACCTGTAATGATAGAGCATGCTGAGAAGAAGACTGAAGCTGTCTGTTGGTTCCACCTGTGATGAAATGGGTTGCTTAGCTTACTTAAGAAAAGTAGCAAATCCTATTTCTACTTTAAGTATAGGCCTCATTTCATTCTTCTACCTAAGTTTACTTGACAGCCCTGTAGTAATAATATATACATAAAGATCAATTTTTTCCTGGTTCCTGTGTCTACTTCTTAAGTTGGTTAAAATCCATAGAACAGAAGATTAAAATTATATATTAAGCACACATTCTAACACACCATTTGGTTACAAAAACAATGGAAAGAATGAAAGAATATTGATGAAATAAAATGAATACTCCCATTGTATGGCAAAAACACCCCATATTTATAAACATTTCAGATTATGCAAAAGTGTTTTGTTTTGTTTTGTTTTTTTTGTCAATGTGATTCTCAAATATTGTGACTATTAGTTCTCACTTCTCCATCTTGGGGTGAGAGTCACATGTTACCTTATCTTCCTAAAAATTTTCTTCTCTAAAAAGAAAAAAAACATGTATCCATGTCTGGACATCCTCTGGAGATGTTCAAATCTATCTATATAGTTTTTTAAAAGATGTTTGAGTTTTTTCCCTTGCAAGAAAATGGAGTATGGGTGGTCCAGCTTTTATTTGGATATCTTTTCAGCACAGATAAAATTCTAAGACAATAAAGATTATGATCTGATGTAAGTTACTTTTGGCAAACAAGCTTTTATTTTTTTAAATGGTGCAGATAAACAGATGAAAATAAACTTTGTACCAAATAATATGTTTCTTTGGTATAAAAGTAGATGAGAGAATAGAGGATAAAAATAGGTGATGTAGTAACATAAACCTATGTGTGTAATTAGAGGGTCAACTCTGATATTTTCCTCTCTAGGCCTTTTGTGATAGTTTTGGTCTAGGGTTACAATGTTTTTGCCAGGTTGAAACATAATTGTCAACTCTGATGAAGACTAAGTAGCTTTCCCAACTAGATTTTTTCTTCAAATAAACACCAGTAAATACTTCTTGCTTTAAAAGTCACAATCATGAAGAATGGAAAGATCTCAATAGGTCTGTTTTTAGAAAATATAACCTATATAATTTGGAATTTAGTAGACAGTTCCCATTTAGTAGTTGCTCCAACATAATCTTGTATCATAATCACACTGATGAAAATAACTTGAAGTATAATTCCATACATTAAAAATGAATAAATTATTTAAAAGTTAAACTAAAAATTAATTCTCCAACGACTGCGAGTAACTGAGGTTACTTAATCAACATTTCTGATTATTGGAAAATTATGCTTCACAAGTATTCAAAATTCACACCTTGTTTATTCTTTAGACAATATATATAAGGTATAAAAAAAGTCCTCTGACTGATGGTTCCTGTCATTCATTGATCAAAGTCATCTGACAACAAACTATCTGAGGAAAGTATAAGTACAAAGTCATTCAATAAGACATGGTCAATTTTGCAAAGCATAGTAATAAAAAACGAGTTTGTTCTGAACACTCAATTGTTAAAAGGACATAAAAAATAAGAGGAAAAGTGTGGGTAAACACACATTATGATGTGCTTGTTGGGGAGTCAAGATAAGCCTCCCTGGCTGAAGACAGAAGAAAGAGATCATCTAAACTTCAAAAACCTTGCAAAATTTGTATGTCCATTGACACTACAATTTTACTGATGTACTAAATCATGAGAGTTAATTAAAATACTTTATGTAAAGTGGCCAGCAAATAATAGATGCTAAGTGTTTTTCCCCTGATATATTTAAGTATTTGTTGCCAGAAATCCCAATGTTAGCTTCCAATAAGAAAGCTGAATTTTATAGTCTTTAGAACCAAAAGAAATTTGCCATAATTTACATATTAAACCACTAGTGACATCTGGTGGAAATGTAGGAGTTACCATACAGCATTTCATGACTATTCTAATCTTTCAAGTATAGTAAATTTTAGACAAATTTTACATATTAAGCAACTACATGAAAAGATAAGCTGAAGAAAAATGTCTTTGGGGATACCTACCTTATTCTGCTAATAATTTTTCAGTCTATGTTCTAAAATATAGAGAGGTAAACAAACTTAAGAAACATTCATATATTCTAATAGTAAACATTTTTACTATGCATGTGTACACAGTAAAAATGATTAAAAATAGAAGTATGCATTTTTATGCTATTTAGATACTTTTTATGTATTATATGTCAAAAAAACCTCCCTTACCAAGCTTTCAGATCAAAATCATGAATTGTGAGTTCCTAGGAAGTACCTCAAAGAAACAGTCAGTTGTGTTTCAGATAATATGGAATTAAGATAAAATCAGGAGAGACATCCACTTTTATATACTATGAATGGAGGCAACAAATGATGATGTCTTACAAGTGAGCTTTAAATACTGCAAAATCAAATACCCTGAGCTAAGGAGGGTTTGTGCCTGAAAGAGCAATTGTGATCTATTTCAGTGTTGCAAACCTGCAACTTTCAGACCAAAACTGTCAAATTCTTGTCTTCTGTTACTGGAAAAAAATCGTGGCTGCCTTCAAGATACAACAACCAACTGTAGTACGTGTAAGAGACCATATGATTTCAAACCCTGAACTATTTACTATCTATACATGTAGAGTTTGCCAATCCTTAGTTTTACTATCTATACATGTAGAATTTGCCAATCCTTAGTCCATTGGACCACTTTCAGACATACATGTGCCCTTCCTACCACCTCCATGCTTGCAGGAAGTATTCTTGGGCCACCATTGAAGCTTGGCTTGATCGTAAGACTTGCTTTGGTTAGTGAAATATTGGACAAAAGTCAGTATGAAAGTTCTGAAAGTAAGCCTTCAATGTCTTGGATTGTCTCCCCCACTCCAATAGTAGAATAAGATATGTGGAACAGAACCACACCAAGCGGACCTGCAGATTTCCATGGGGGGGGCGTAT
>NW_007135033.1:0-3348 GCF_000164805.1 Carlito syrichta | reverse complement strand
GTATTGTTCATTTCTATGATTGTTTACTATGCAGCAAAGTCAACTAATAGAGGAGACTGTTATATCTCTGTATTCCCATGGAGTTGGACTTCTCTGATTGATGACACTGAGAGAAGGACTCAAAGGTCAGGTACAGTTCAGTCCCTTCTTGTCCTCATTTCAGATCTTGATGAGCTGAACTGGAACCTATTTTCATTCCTCTACCTATGGTAAGCAAAACTGAGTAAGAGTCCAGGCCAGGCGTAGAGGTCTTAGAATGTTAGCTTGTCTTTAACATCGTGTGGAAGCCAGTCACCAGTCTTTTAGTTGTTGTTTTAAAAGTCTTACCCCTATGCTAAGCCTCAAGGAATAGAAAGAGGGTAGGAAAAGTCCACTTGGAGCCAGACCAAAGTTTTCAATTTAGCTTCACCAATGAAACTCATTATTGGCTCCTTCTGAACTCCAAAATGTACCTTAATTGATACATATTCTGTAAGGTGTAAAAAATATCATGACTGGCTCCTCAGAAACATTGCAAGAGCAAATAGTAACATGCAAATGATTTAAAAATCTAAGAATTTAGACCTGTTAACAATTTAGCTGAGTTGAAATGACCAAAATATCCACACAATTGTAAAAAATGTGATTTCACAGAATTCTTAGTATCACATCTCATATTTTTTGTGTTTCATCATAACTTTTCTTGAAATTGTCAAGCTGAGTAACACCAGTAGCCCAGTTATTCCATAAATATATGCAGAGTTCACAAATTTGTCACTGAGAACGCAGAAACTGCCCTTGCTCTCAGGTGTTTAGTTTTTCATCCAATTCCCTATGTAGCTAATGTTCTTCCATTAAATCTTTCTACAGCCAGCTTGTGTTGTTTTTAAACTGGCAAGAGTCTAGATATGCAGAACTGGTATTATAGAGTGGCCTGCATAGCACAGACAGTATGGCAGAGGATTGTGTTACTCAGACTAACATTCAAATCCACAGCATTAATCTCTGGACATAACTCTTAAAGGAAAGTCAATACTACAATAAATCACAAAAATAGTAATAATAGAACCATACATATTTATGCCAAATAAGACATAAATGACTAATATTAAAGTGTTATCAAAAGTACAGAAGAATGCTGCTAATGGTGAAGTTTTTTGGAAGAACCATATTTATTATTCCCATTGGTTAGCAATTATGCACTCAATGTTTTGTGAAGCAGACAATGCTCTCTATGAAGACTCAAACATATTTCCTGAAATAAAGACTAGAGTTTTAATCTCCATATTGTTACTAAAGTCATATTTCTTTTTTCATTCTCAATCCATATTTTCAATGTTAACATTTCAAATGGTTATGTGCAGCCCAAGTCTTAATGGTGTCCACTTTATACTATGACTATTGTTTGCATTTCAAGGTTCTGATAATATTCCCAATTCAAAATCCTTTTTATTTGTGCACAACTACTTTTTTCATTCAGGAAAATAATAATCTAGGTGACTTGTTGTAGCCACCCAGATCTCAGATAGCTCCACAAACTCTTTAGATATTGGATCTTCCTAACCACACTTACTAGACCCATCACCAAATATTAGCATCCATTTTCCAGTACTGAGAGGTGAAAGTGCATAAGACATTACCCTTTAGTCTTAACAAGTGTAAAATTCTTGGAACAAAGAGATACAATTCAATTTGCACTTTTCTGATAATGAGTGAGGTTGAGCACTTTTTCATGGGTCTGTTGGTTATCTGTATATCTTCTTTTGAGAAATGTCTATTGATGTCTTTTGCCCACTTTTTGATGGGGTTGGTTTTTTTTTTTTTTTTTGGCACATTTGAGCTCCTTGTAGATCCTAGATGTTAGGCCTTTGTCAGATATACAGGTGGCAAATATATTTTACCATTCTGTGGGCTGTCTCCCTGCTCTCTTGATGGTTTCTTTTGCTTGCAGAAGCTTGTTAGTTAGATGAGGTACCACTTGTCTATCTTATTTCTTAAGGTATTGGCTTTTAGGGTTCTGAATAGAAATTGGTTGCCAGTTCCAATTTCCATAAGGGTGTCTCCTGTGTTTTCTAAGATTCTTATACTTTGAGGTTTTACTTTTAGGTCTGTGATTCATTTAGAGTTAATTCAAAATCCTTTTTATTTGTGCATAACTACTTTTTCCATTCAGGAAAATAATCATCTAGGTGACTTGTTGTAGCCAACCAGATCTGGTGATAGCTAGCAGGTCCAGTGCGACGATTTCTAAAAAAGCTAGAAACTGACCTTCCATATGACGACACAATTCCCCTATTGGGAATATACCTGGAGGAACTCAAATCATTTTACAAAAAAGTTACCTGCACATGTATATTTGTTGCAGCTCTATTCACAATAGCAAAAACATAGAACCAACCATGTTGCCCATCGAAGCTGGACTGGATTTTAAAAAGTGGTACATATACAAAAAAAATGGAATATTATGCAGCCATAAAGAAAGACAAACATATGGACTTTGCAGCAACTTGGATGGGTTCTGTATCACAGAATTTTTTTCCCTAAAAAGTCTTATACTTTATTATCAAAAATTTAAGACCAGAAAAGCAATATTTTTTTCACATCCAAATGTAAATTATTGCAATATACTGTATCAGTAGAACAAATTTCAAAAACAACCAAATTATCTCAAAAGTTTAAAAAGTACCTATTAAATTCATGTACTAGTGCATAAAAAGTACCTACAAAATTCTTACCTAAATGTTTCCTTGCAAAAGAAGTAGAAATCCATAATGCTGAGATTCTCTCTAAGAATGAGCCACTGATCTATCACAGAAACAAAGAACACAGTACCATATGTTCTCACTTATAAGCGGTCCTTGAACAATTAAAATACTATAAGAAAGGTATCAGCAGAAGCAGGAAATTGCCAGGGGAGGGGGAGTGCAGGATTGACAGTTGAGAGAAACTGCCAGGGGAGGGAGAGGCACACCTCATCAACAAGAATACCTGCATAATAAACATTTGGATACCTAACCCCGAATTGTACCCCACATCTTTAAAATAGTGAGAAAAAAAAAAGAAGCCACTGATACCAAGCATGGTGACTTGTGCCAGTAGTCGAATCTACTTGGGAGGGCTGAATTGGGAAGTTCATTTGAGCCCAGGAGTTGGAGACTATAGTGAGCCACGATTGTGCCACAGCACTCCAGCATGGAAAACAGAGCAAGACTCCATCTCTAAAATAGATAAGATGGATCTACTGATAAAACAATGTATGTATAGCTCCTGTAACATTTCATTCACACTGTTAATTTTATTATAAAATAAACTGTTCCATATTTTCCATGCTACTTATACTTATCAAATTTTTTTTGCAAAACAACTCTT
>NW_007135032.1:0-664 GCF_000164805.1 Carlito syrichta | reverse complement strand
CAGAAGGAGCCAATAATGAGCTTCATTGGTGAAGCTAAATTGAAAACTTTGGTCTGGCTCCAAGTGGACTTTTCCTACCCTCTTTCTATTCCTTGAGGCTTAGCATAGGGGTAAGACTTCTAAAACAACAACTAAAAGACTGGTGACTGGCTTCCACACGATGTTAAAGACAAGCTAACATTCTAAGACCTCTATGCCTGGCCTGGACTCTTACTCAGTTTTGCTTACCATAGGTAGAGGAATGAAAATAGGTTCCAGTTCAGCTCATCAAGATCTGAAATGAGGACAAGAAGGGACTGAACTGTACCTGACCTTTGAGTCCTTCTCTCAGTGCCATCAATCAGAGAAGTCCAACTCCATGGGAATACAGAGATATAACAGTCTCCTCTATTAGTTGACTTTGCTGCATAGTAAACAATCATAGAAATGAACAATACGCCCCCCCCCATGGAAATCTGCAGGTCCGCTGGTGTGGTTCTGTTCCACATATCTTATTCTACTATTGGAGTGGGGGAGACAATCCAAGACATTGAAGGCTTACTTTCAGAACTTTCATACTGACTTTTGTCCAATATTTCACTAACCAAAGCAAGTCTTACGACCAAGCCAAGCTTCATGGTGGCCCAAGAATACTTCCTGCAAGCATGGAGGTGGTAGGAAGGGC
>NW_007135031.1:0-654 GCF_000164805.1 Carlito syrichta | reverse complement strand
GGTGCTTCAGTCAGGGAGGGGGCCCAGAGGTCCAAGGGCAAATTTGGGTTGTGCAGGGCACTTCAGTCAGGGAAGGAGCCGGTAGCTCCATGAGGGTGGTCGCGAAGGGCCTCCACAGTCTGTGGCAGCTTGAGATGGAGATGGGTGCTTCAGCCAGGGAGGAGGCTGGTACAACTGGTTGCCAGGCAGAGCAGTGTAGCCAGCAAGGGAAGCCAGAGCTCCACAGGGTGGTAGCCAAGGGCCTCTCCAGGCAGTGGTGGCTTGGCACTGGGTGAGGTGGTTAGCTGGAGAGGGAGCCAGGAACTCTACATGGCTGGGGGACTGGGGTCACCTGGGGCAGAACACTGGCAGTGGCAGGTGCCACAGTACCTCGGCAGTGCAAGGGTCTGAGGGCCTCCAAGTCTCCAACTAGGGCAGGTAGCAGGGGGCATGGGGTGGGGGGGAAAGCAAGAGCCTTTATGGGAACTCACTTTTGGAGAGTCTCATAGTTCCACCTGTGCTGTTGCCATCTTCCAGAGCCCCTTAAACCTTCTTGAGTGGATTGAGGAAGAATTATGGAATCTAGAAAACTTAAATCAAGCCATAATTACCACTCCTGTCCTACTGCTCCTTTCTTTAGAAAAAAAATTTTTTAAAGAATATGTTTTGGTCATT
>NW_007135030.1:0-814 GCF_000164805.1 Carlito syrichta | reverse complement strand
AAAAAACAACACAGGAATTCATATGGAAACACAAACGACCAAGAATAGCCAGAACAATCCTCAGCAAAAAAACCAAAGCAGGTGGTTTCACATTACCAGACTTCAAACTTTACTATAAAGCTACAATCATCAAAACAGCTTGGTATTGGTACAGGAACAGGCATATAGATCAATGGATCAGAATTGAGATTCCAGAAGCAAAACCTCAATTTCTCAACCAACTCATCTTCGACAAAGCCCCCACCACCTACCAATGGGGAGAGGAGAACCTATTCAGTAAATGGTGCTGGGAAAATTGGCTGACCACATGCAGAAGATTGAAACAGGACCCCTATCTATCCCCATGCACAAAGGTTAACTCCAAATGGATCAGAGACCTAAATGTAAAACCTCAAACCATAAGAACCTTAGAAAAGGAAGGAAATACTCTCATGGAAATCGGAACTGGCATCCAATTCCTGTACAAAACCCGAAACCCACAGGACTTAAGAGAGAAGATAGACAAATGGGACCTTATTAAACTGACAAGCTTCTGCAAAGCCAAAGAAACCATCAAGAGAGCAGGGAGACAGCCTACAGACTGGGAAAAAGTATTTGCCAACTCTAGGTCTGACAAAGGCTTAACATCCTGGATCTACAAGGAACTGAAGCGTACTGAAAAGAAGAAAACAAACAACCCCATTATAAAATGGGCAAAAGACATGAACAGACACTTCACAAAAGAAGACATTCGAGCAGCCAACAAACATATGAAGAAATGCTCAACCTCACTAATCATCAGGGAGATGCAAATCAAAACCACACTGAGATACGA
>NW_007135029.1:0-859 GCF_000164805.1 Carlito syrichta | reverse complement strand
TTCTCTATCCCCATGCACAAAGGTTAACTCCAAATGGATCAGAGACCTAAAATGTAAAACCTCAAACCATAAGAACCTTAGAAAAGGAAGGAAATACTCTCATGGAAATCGGAACTGGCATCCAATTCCTGTACAAAACCCGAAACCCACAGGACTTAAGAGAGAAGATAGACAAATGGGACCTTATTAAACTGACAAGCTTCTGCAAAGCCAAAGAAACCATCAAGAGAGCAGGGAGACAGCCTACAGACTGGGAAAAAGTCTTTGCCAACTCTAGGTCTGACAAAGGCTTAACATCCTGGATCTACAAGGAACTGAAGCGTACTGAAAAGAAGAAAAGAAACAACCCCATTATAAAATGGGCAAAAGATATGAACAGACACTTCACAAAAGAAGACATTCGAGAAGCCAACAAACACATGAAGAAATGCTCAACCTCACTAATCATCAGGGAGATGCAAATCAAAACCACACTGAGATACCACCTAACTCCAGTCAGAATGGCAATTATCAACAACTCAAAAAATAACAGCTGCTGGAGAGGGTGTGGTGAAAAGGGAACACTTCTACACTGTTGGTGGGAGTGTAAACTAGTGCAACCTCTGTGGAAAGCAGTGTGGCGATTCCTAAAAGCTCTAAAAATTGACCTTCCATATGACCCTGCAATCCCCCTACTGGGAATATACCCTGAAGAACACAAATCACTCTATAAAAAAGATACCTGCACACGTATGTTTATCGCAGCATTGTTCACAATAGCAAGAACCTGGAAACAACCATGCTGCCCATCAAAAGAGGACTGGATTAAAAAAATGTGGTACATATACACGATGGAATACTACGCAGCCATCAAAAAGAA
>NW_007135028.1:0-978 GCF_000164805.1 Carlito syrichta | reverse complement strand
CAAGTCTCCATGGTTTCATGATCATACTTCCTACATCTCTGTCTTAACCACATAGTCTAAGGCTCTGGGCTCAGTAGGTACTTAGGAATGTTGGCAGGGGTGGGGCATGATAGCTGTCTCTTAAATATAAAGTGCTATATAGCTCCAGTAATAAATGACATTTGACCTTTCCTAGCTCCCATGAAGAAGAAGCTAGAGGTAAATCAGAAAGGGCTAAGGCAAAATATGCTCTGATTTATAGACAGAATCTTGGTTGGAACTGGCTACTTGGAACACTGTTTAGAGTCATCAACAGAAGACTTGATGGGACTTTTGCATGGTTCCTTGTAGCAGAGCTCAGACTTGTGGATGAATCCACGGTAATAGCTGGAAGGATGTTATCACAGTTAGTACCATCCAAATAATAAATGTGCCATGAAATGAACAAGTGAGCTCGTGGTCTGTGAGATACTAAAGCAGAGGTGGCCAGGGAGGGGGTTCAGAGAGGATGGCTATATTAAGTGGGGGTCAGACATAATTATCACTAAGGTTTCTTTAAAATATAAACATCTAGGGCAACCCCCTCGGATCCCCTCCCACTGTGGGGGCTTTTCTGTCTTCTTAAAAAATCCTGCTTTCAAAAATAAAATAAAATAAAATATAAACATTCTGGATTTTTTGTGTACCCCATGTCTCAGTTTATTGTGACATCATCCTTGGTAAATGAATTCCCCCCCCTTTTTTACCTTTTTATTGAAATATAATATACATTACTTGCTTGAATTTTTACTTCTCTTTGAGTAACCTAGGCCTCGTTGGTAATGATGTCAGGACCTCAATTATTGATAGATATATTGATACTTCCTTTGCACTTAGAGTGCAGTGATTTTCAATTTTAAAGGTTCATGCTATGTTAGATCACACACGTTCGTGTATCCAGAAAGAGAGACACCTTGGCAACAAGTTCATAAAAATTAGCTCAGCACTTTCTGGTGAGCC
>NW_007135027.1:0-955 GCF_000164805.1 Carlito syrichta | reverse complement strand
GGGAGAGGCTAACCATAGAAGCAACCACTGGGATGGAGGGGTGGACAAAAAAAGATGAAAAAAAAACTATCAGTCGGGCTTGGTGGCTCAACCCGTAATTCCAGCACTTCGGGAGGCCGAGGCGAGTGGATTGCCTAAAATCATGGGTTCAAGTCCAGCCCAGGAAACTTGGCGAGACCTCATCTCTACAATACATCAAAAATTAGTTGGGTGTGGTAGCACACATCTGTAGTTCTGGCTACTTGGAAGACTGAGGCAGAAGGATTGGCAGAGCCTGGCTGGTTGCCACTGGGGTGGACGTGAGCATGCCACTGCACTCTGGCCTGGGTGACGGGGTGAGACTCCAACCCCCCCAAAAGAATGCAAGGCAGGGTAGAAGTAGAAGCACTCAGACAAGGAAGTAAAGGGGTGACTAGATGAATGAACTGTTATTATTATTTCTTAAACTTCTCATAATGGGCTGGTACAGTTGTTAAGGTAAAGGGCGGGAAAGCATATGTATCTATAACTGAACCCAAATCAACTGCTGCTAGAAAATTTAAAAATTTCCCTCAATAACAAATAACCTTACCTGTCCTCAGCTAAAATGAGGATTCTAAACTAACCTATTCCTTACAATACGTTGTTCTGAAGATTAACCAGGATAATGCAGTCTTCCCCACAATCACCTGAAAGACTTGAGAAAGTGCAGATAGCTGGATCCCACCCACAGAGGTTCTGATCCAGTAATTCTGGGATGGGATCCAATAATTTATATTCTGAACCAGCTCCCAAGTGATGCTGATGTGTCTGGTCTGTAAACTACACTCAGAAAATCACTGCTTTAGGTCAATATGGATTTTTTAAAGCCATCATTCATAATCGGCTCAAGAAATGTGCGCTTATTGTATTTTATTGTTTCCATCCCCTTAATAGACTATTCAGAATATGCACAAGTAGAAGACACATTATTGGC
>NW_007135026.1:0-865 GCF_000164805.1 Carlito syrichta | reverse complement strand
GTTGAGATGATTTGTCCTCATGTATCTTCTCGTCTCACTATGAGACACACACATTATTAGAATGTGTTAGAATGCTATTTATTGTTCATTGGAATAAAATAAGGTCTTTTTCCACTTATGTATTTTTCTCTTAGTCATCAGTCCTATAGTTTCTAAAGGACTTTTCCCTTAACTTTTGATAGAAACTGCATCCTTAATGTGATCACTCTTGTTTTCTGTTCCTATGACCATGTCTTTAAAGACTCCAGGTTGCATGGGATTTCAATTAGTGGAAGAGAACAGATATCTGTGTAAATAGAGCCAGTATCTCTTGAAATATCTAAAATGGACTGTCTGTAGTCTCACAAAGCTCCTTCTCCCAGGAGTAGTGTTTGCATTTTTCATATCCCATTGCTACTGTGCACTCTTGTCTCATGAAGATGACAGCCAGTCACCATACTTTCATAGCCCATTCTCCCCCCTGCCCCCAGACTTGCCACTTTCATGCCATGCCATATCCTTTGCACATTCTGTTCTTTGAACTTTTTCAGGGAGCAGTGCTTTCTAGGACCTGGCTTTCAGTAATGTCAAGAACGTTGCCTTTCAGCCAGGCTCGGTGGCTCAGCCTGTAATCCCGCGCCATTGGGAGGCTGAGATGAGTGGATTGCCTGAGCCCACGGATTCGAGACCCTCCTGGGCAACTTGGCGAGACCTCATCTCTACAATAAATTAAAAAAAAAATAAGCTGGGCATGGTAGCGCACGCCTGTAGTTCCAGCTACTTGGAAGACTGAGGCAGAAGGATTGTTGGAGCCCAGCAGGTCGAGGCTGTGGTGGCCAGGAGTGGCCACTGCACTCCAGTCTGGGCGACAGAGTAAGACTCCAAG
>NW_007135025.1:0-4153 GCF_000164805.1 Carlito syrichta | reverse complement strand
AAATTAGTTGGGTGTGGTAGCACACATCTGTAGTTCTGGCTACTTGGAAGACTGAGGCAGAAGGATTGGCAGAGCCTGGCTGGTCACCACTGGGGTGGACGTGGGCATGCCACTGCACTCTGGCCTGGGTGATGGGGTGAGACTCCAACCCCCCCAAAAAAATGCAAGGCAGGGTAGAAGTAGAAGCACTCAGACAAGGAAGTAAAGGGGTGACTAGATGAATGAACTGTTATTATTATTTCTTAAGCTTCTCATAACGGGCTGGTACAGTTGTTAAGGTAAAGGGCGGGAAAGCATATGTATCTATAACTGAACCCAAATCAACTGCTGCTAGAAAATTTAAAAATTTCCCTCAGTAACAAATGACCTTACCTGTCCTCAGCTAAAATGAGGATTCTAAACTAACCTATTCCTTGCAATACGTTGTTCTGAAGATTAACCAGGATAATGCAGTCTTCCCCACAATCACCTGAAAGACTTGAGAAAGTGCAGATAGCTGGATCCCACCCACAGAGGTTCTGATCCAGTAATTCTGGGATGGGATCCAATAATTTATATTCTGAACCAGCTCCCAAGTGATGCTGATGTGTCTGGTCTGTAAACTACACTCAGAAAATCACTGCTTTAGGTCAATATGGATTTTTTAAAGCCATCATTCATAATCGGCTCAAGAATGTGCGCTTATTGTATTTTATTGTTTCCATCCCCTTAATAGACTATTCAGATATGCACAAGTAGAAGACACATTATTGGCTCTAGTATTTCCTATACCGTATTAGCCTGGCTTAGATGTGCATAATTAATACATGTGTGAGATGATTTGTCCTCATGTATCTTCTCGTCTCACTAGAGACACACACATTATTAGAATGTGTTAGAATGCTATTTATTGTTCATTGGAATAAAATCAGGTCTTTTTCCAGTTATGTATTTTTCTCTTAGTCATCAGTCCTATAGTTTCTAAAGGACTTTTCCCTTAACTTTTGATAGAAACTGCATCCTTAATGTGATCACTCTTGTTTTCTGTTCCTATGACCATGTCTTTAAAGACTCCAGGTTGCATGGGATTTCAATTAGTGGAAGAGAACAGATATCTGTGTAAATAGAGCCAGTATCTCTTGAAATATCTAAAATGGACTGTCTGTAGTCTCACAAAGCTCCTTCTCCCAGGAGTAGTGTTTGCATTTTTCATATCCCATTGCTACTGTGCACTCTTGTCTCATGAAGATGACAGCCAGTCACCATACTTTCATAGCCCATTCTCCCCCCTGCCCCCAGCCTTGCCACTTTCATGCCATGCCATATCCTTTGCACATTCTGTTCTTTGAACTTTTTCAGGGAGCAGTGCTTTCTAGGACCTGGCTTTCAGTAATGTCAAGAACGTTGCCTTTCAGCCAGGCTCGGTGGCTCAGCCTGTAATCCCGCGCCATTGGGAGGCTGAGATGAGTGGATTGCCTGAGCCCACGGATTCGAGACCCTCCTGGGCAACTTGGCGAGACCTCATCTCTACAATAAATTAAAAAAAAAATAAGCTGGGCATGGTAGCGCACGCCTGTAGTTCCAGCTACTTGGAAGACTGAGGCAGAAGGATTGTTGGAGCCCAGCAGGTCGAGGCTGTGGTGGCCAGGAGTGGCCACTGCACTCCAGTCTGGGCGACAGAGTAAGACTCCAACTCAAAAAAAAAAAAGAATGTTGTCTTTCTATGATTATGACATATTTAAAAGGTTGTGTTTCTTCTTTGAAAGAGAAAAAAAAAACACAGTCATCTTAATTTCTTCAAGTAGCAAGGCAGAAAAAGCTCCCCTCATCCTCTCTGAACAGTCACATGCTCTATGCAAAATGAATCACTACTTTGGAATGGTCTGCCAGGGTTTGCTGGGTGAGGCGCACACTCTTTCTACATGTAGACCTTTTTATTCTGTCAAAGGTTTCAAACTGTGTTCTTTGGACCATGTTCAGTAGTCTTAAGCATAGAATATGCTTTTTAAAAAAGAAAAGAAAATTGAATCTGTAATCATGATGAAAAAAAGAATTTACATAAAAATTTGGATTTTTCTGCTGCTTAAAACAAAACAAAACAACAATCAGAAGATTTGGCAGCACTGAGCTCCCATTTTGAAGACAACAGCTTGGTGCTAGACCCACACTTTTCAGGTTGCCACTGTCCACACCAGCTTGGGTCACTCACGTAACATGTTTGACTCCTAGAGGTATTTGAATTAGTGGCCTATTTCCACTCTTCTTGACAAGTTCACAGACCTACAGAATTTGAAAGCTGGAGTGATACCTTAAAGCAGGGGTCCCCAACCCCCCGACCATGGACTGGTATTTGTCTGTGACTGTTAGGAACCAGATCATGTGGCAGGTGAGCGGAGCTCCAACTGCTGGCAGATCAGCGGCAACATTAGATTCTCACAGCAGCATGGACCCTATTGTAAACTGTGCATGCAAAGGATCTAGGTTGCATGTTTCCTATGAGAATCTAATGCCAGATAATCCCCACCCCCTTCCCCTGTCCGTGGAAAAAATTGTCTTCCACGAAACCAGTCCCTGATGCCAGAAAGGTTGGAGATCGCTGCCTTAGAGCAGAGATGTTTAAACACTACTTCATATTAAAATTACATACCCAAGCCCTATATCCAGGCTGCTGCATTCAGTGCCAATTAAGTAAGAAGCTCAGAGTAAGACCAGCTGTCAGTATTTGTTGTTAATTCCCTAGATGACACCAATATACGAACTGGTATGCTTGAGAATCAGTACCTTACAAGGTTAGTTCTTAAAATTGATTGTGCAGACGAATCACCTGGGGATCTTCTTAAAAATGTGAATTCTGATTCTGAAGGTTGGGCAGGCTGGGGTGTGAAGTTCTGCATTTCTCATAAACTGATGCTGCTGGAATCCCAACTGCATTTTGCATGACAAAGCCTTAGCAATCCTCTAGTCTAGTCTTGTTCATAGGTTTAAAAGGGTGTTCAAATAACACTTTTCTTATTAAGTATCTAAGCCTAGAAGGAATTATTTATGTTTTAGAATTTGATTCTTAAAAATGTAACTGATAATGGTATCAAAGATATTCCTATAAGAAAGTAGTTTTTTCCCTCTTATTTATTCACATTCAATATTCCTTCTTGACTGAAAGAGAAAAGAGGAAGATCTTTAGCCAACAGAACATTATTTAATCCTGGTGATACACACAGTATTCCCATCTTTTGTGGTAGTGAGTAGGGTATACATTAAAAAAAACAGATTCTTATCTATCACCCCCCCGTTATTGCTCAAGATTGAATAACTATGAAACAGAAGAGCAGATACATTGAGAAAAGTAATTCCATTTGTCTTTATAAGTGGTCCAGAATGCTATGAGTTTCTTTGTTGAATTGAGTTTTAAGTCATGTGGCAGCCACTTCCTTCAGGTGCGAATGAAGTAGCACGTTAGGCCTAATTGCCTGGTTCTATGAGTGAACTGATAGGTAGTTCTCTCAAAAATTTAATTTGAAGTCTGAAATTTGAGGGTTGATACTGAAACATTTCCTGGGGCCATAAGTTTCCTGTCAGGCTAGCCATTTCTCTGTACTGAAAATACCATCATGGTGAATTCATTCTTCTAGATCTGAGTTTCTCAGATATATTTTCAAGGGACAATGTGTACCAGAATCTCTTAAGAGTCCAGTTAGTGCATATTGAGTTCCCACTCTCAGAGATTCTAAGTTGGTAGATCTGGAATGGGACTCAGTAAGTAGAGTTTTTAAGAAAATGCATGCAAGTGATTTTGATGCCATTGGAAGGCATGTAGAGGCATATGATATGTAGGTAAATGTCCTTCATTCCCTGTCAGCTAAGGTAGTGGCCATTTTCTTCTGAACAAATGCTGCAGACTAGGAACCAATTGAAACCAGGACAGTGTTAGACTTCAACTGAGCTCAAAAGAAGGCCCTTTACTTGGTAAATTATGACAGAAATCACATGCGATCCCTTTTGCTACCAGGGCATGTAGCTTGGAACTCCCAGCTCCCAGTGATGTCTCCATCTTCTCAACACAGAGAAGCCCAGATTTGTCTCACGTGTATATACAAGAGGATATGAAACAGAGTCTCAGTCTTTAGATATTGGGGGTCTCACTACAACCATGTTTTGCAACTTAAAAATTAATAAT
>NW_007135024.1:0-3406 GCF_000164805.1 Carlito syrichta | reverse complement strand
GTGGTTTTGCATGTTATTTCATTGCCTTAGAGAGCTCTTTGCTCTGGGGTATGGATTTATGATTCTGACTTGTCATCTCCTTCCACCTAATTTTCCAGGGCCTTATCGGTGCCTATACAGGGCTAGATGTGCTTTTGGAAGGTATCATGGAGGCTTTGAGAATAAGCTATGGGCCTTTAATTCTGAGGTTCTCCAATCTTTCAATGGGAAATTATGTACCATGAGTAGGGTTTTGAAGAAGCCTGCCTGAGACCAATTAAGCCACAGCAGCAGAACAATAAAGGCCTGTCTGTGTTCAGAGGACAGAGTAACAAAACCAAGTTTCAGGCTGCACCTTCCTCAGTAAAGTGAGAATGATAGGTCTGAGACCAAGGAATGTTTCTTTGACCAGTTCCTGCATTCATGTAACTTCTTTCTCCTCACTGGCACAAATTTCTTCATGACACATGTCTTTAGACAGTCCTGGGATAGTAAAGGATTTCTCCATGGCATTGACTTATTCAGCTGGCATTTATTAAACATGTGAGAAGGGATCAGGGGTTCACTAGGACATCAGATCCTGGCCCTGGAGCAGACTTTCTTGTTGGGGGTTATGAGAGCTACCATTTCTCTAGTACCTTCTCTGTGTGCTGCATCATCCTTAGAATTTTGCATCTGTTTTGTCACATAATCATTACAGCAAACTTAATGCTATTCATATGTTACAGATAAGGAAAGTAAGGATTGCACTGAGTCAGTTCTCCACCGGGTCATGAAGTTGGGAACTTGTAGAGCCTGAACCATCCTCAAGTGTCTGTGGTGCCAAAGTCAGTCCACGTAACTGCAGTTCCTAGATGGGAACTGAAGTTTATGACCTAACCTTACTGAGCTTCAGTTTCCTCTATGAAATGAGATAAAACTTTTACCTTGATGTAAGCAGCTGCAAGAATTGAAAGGCTAAGTTGTGTAAAGTGTTTACTTATCACAGTGCTGGGCTCATTGTAAGTCTCAATATAGGGAAGCCACTCTTATTCTTACATTATCATCATCACCATCACTGTTTGCCAAGAGAGAGGCATATACAAAGTACAATGGTGATACAAAGGAAGGGGCAATCACTTTTTAAAAAAATCTTTTCAATCCAGTTTATGTAAGGCTGAACAATACTACTCCCATTCACATCTGATTTGGGTCTCTGGCCACAAACTCTAGAGATATGCATGTTTCTGATAACTTTTGCTGTACATCTTTTATGTTCTTGGTCACATTGAGTATTTAGACAAGATGTTCAGAAAGGCTATTTTCATTCAGGCCGCTCAGAGTAGAGGGCAATCATTTTTACCAGGAGGACAGGGGTAGGGGGCAGAGTGAGGATAAATGTAAAGCATCAAAATTTGAACTGTGAGAGGAGCTTGAAACTTGGACTTGAGGAGGAGAACATGTATGTGGGGATTTGGGATCGAAAGGGTATTCCATAAGAAGCAGCAGCTGAGTGAAAGCAAAGAGATAAGAGAACACTGGTGATGACTATGGTTGGTGAGCAGACAATTTGACAGATTCGTGAGATGTGGGTGTAAAGATGCCTTGGGGTGAGAGTTTTGAGAACCAAGTTGAGTGTGGGCTTGATTCATAGAAAGAGGGGAAACAATGATTTTAAGAAAAGGAGTGACATGAGCAGAGCTGTGCCCCAGGAAGATTTGGCACTATGACTTACCCTCTGTGGCTGGGGTGCTCATGAGGGAGTTGCAGGAGGTGAGGTTTGGGGCTGAGAAACCACTTCATGACAAGCCTGACCCAATGCAGTGCTGTCTGGTGAGCAAGGCTTATGTTGGTTTTCAATGGGGAAGGAGAATCTGCCACCCCTGGGCCCACCTTATGGAATGTTTAAGACTTAACAGGTCTTGGAAGGTATATTCTCAACCAGTCACAGTACTTTTGTAGCAGTCTCTTATTCTGCTTTATTAATTTGAAATCTATACATGCCTTTGGAGTCCATGGAATTCTCAGACCTACCTTGTGACAAGATGATGGAAATACTTTGACCTTGAGCTTATTGAAGGCAAAGATTGGGTGTGTTGCTTGATTGCTTGATGTTTGTGCATATTCAACAAGTGAATAAGTGAGTGAGTGGATCATTGAATCTTCACTTGACTCTTGAAGCAACTAAGATGAGATATTATGAAAATATCTCCAGGTCTCATGGTTGGTCACACATATGACTGGGACTTGAACCCAGGGCTTTTCATCTCTTCCAATTTTATTATTTTCACCCTTTTTCATTACTTCCTTAAATGGATATTTTCCAAAACATACACAATTTAATGGCTTGTAATCCTGCTTGCTTTTTTGTTTGTTTGTTTGTTTTCTTCCTAAAAGCAGAACTCTGCCTTTTCCCTTTTAAGTCAGTCGCAGAGAGAACATTTGGTTTTGTGCCCTCTGAGAGTTGATTTTCTAGCCCATGAGCCCGTGCTCTGATTTGATGTGAGATAATGGAGCTTAGCCTTCAGAGATATGAAAGGTACCAATTGTTTTTTTCTCCAAGCATTCAGAGACAGCTGTTTTTTTTTTCTTTTCTTTCTTTATTTTATTTCCCCTTACAAAGCTTTCTTTTTCTTGCAGCAAGGAGGATTAAGGATGAGGGGTAGAAGGAGGAACTCAGATTAGTCTATGTCTCAGAGGCCTTGAATAATTTGTGGGGAGTAATGAAATAACATAAAACTATAACTTCTCATTGTTCTCTGCTGATTCCACCTCCCACTGCCAGTCTATTCTTTCCATCAAATATGTATAATATTGGTGGTAGAGCAGATTGAAAACTTCTCTTTTCTTGAGGGTGCACAGTCAATCAATCTTAAAGAAAGAGCATGTTATCAAAGAGGTCCATTGTCAAACACCTCTCTCCCTCTTTTGGTCCTTCCTCCTCCCTTCAGGGGAACAAAAGCCTGGATTGCAGAAAGACCCTTTCACATCAAATTGGTCTCTTTTCATTAGTGTCTCTAATCATTGGTCTCTTATCTTGGCTCTGGATGGGAAAGGGCAATATATAATATAAATAGCATTGTTGAGGACATCAAATGTTAGATAATAAGATTTTATACTCACAGAGTGCTATGTCTTTTGCTTTTACCTAGAGAAATGTATGCTGCTGAGTTTTGAATAATAAAATTGAGGAGTTATTTTGTGTAAGTTGTATAAATTATAATCACTTGCTGAAGGGTGTTCTGAGGTCAAGGTGTGACCTCTGAACAATTCAGGGACCTCCCCTTGGACAGGTCTAGAGGTTAAGCCTTGCCAATACATCAAAGATAATTAGGTTTCAAGGTACCTGCATCAGTCCAAATGAACCCTGGGAGATTACCTTATAAATTGCTATTGCAGTGACATTCATATGCCAAGGTAAATTTTCAGTCATATGGACTGGACTCTG
>NW_007135023.1:0-1024 GCF_000164805.1 Carlito syrichta | reverse complement strand
CCAGCAGACACATGCAAATTCCTCAGACTCACTCATCATCAAAGAAATGCAAATGAGACCACTTTGAAATACCATCTGTAAGACTGGCAATCATTAATAAAACAAACAGAAACAGAGGCGGTTAAGGATTTGGGACAAAATAAATGCTTCTACACTGCATGTGGACTGAAAAGTAAAGCATCATATTTGGAAAACAGTGTGCAGGTTTCTAACGGGACAAGATATTGACCTACCATGTGAGTCAGTAATTCCCCTGTAGAGAGTATACCTAGAGGAACTCAAATCATTTTATCGAAAAGATGCCTGCAGATGTATGCTTTTTGCAGCTCTAATCACAATTGCAAAAACATGTTACCAACCCTGTTGCCCATCAAACCTGGAATGGATAAAATAAATGTGATATATACACAGTGGAATATTATGCAGCAATTAAAAAACACAGATATAAGGATTTTGCAGAAGGTTTGATGAATATGAGGTAGGTCATTTTCAGTGATTTATCACAGAAACAAAGAACAGAGTTCCATATGTTCTTACTCATGAGCTGAACTTGATCACTTATACTTTTGTAAGAAAGTGATTGGTAGTTGTGGAAAACTGTTTAGGGGGAGGGATGAGATTGGTAGTGGAGGGATACCGCTCTGAATTGTACCCCACTTCTTTTTAAAAATTAAAATAAACAAATAGATGCATACATACATGAAAGCTGTAAAACATGCATCTGACTTCATTTGTTTATTCTATTTCTTTTTTTTTTACTTTAACAATGGTTACAATTCAGGGTTGTGCCTAGATATGTTCATTATGCAGGGACTGCTTTTATAAGAAGTGTATAATACTCCAATGACAACTCCTTTTCCTTTTAATACGTTAGGATACTTGGTATAATTCTGCCTTCAAAATTGACAACTAAAGTGTTTCTCACAGTAATTCTGAATGTTTTATTCTGCCTAAATTGCAACTTGTTGAGATTCCAGATCTATATCATTCTTAGATAACTGAACCTTGAGATTTAGTGTACCTA
>NW_007135022.1:0-803 GCF_000164805.1 Carlito syrichta | reverse complement strand
TTCAGACACACAGTAAAAGAGAATTTGGGGCCGAATATAAATAAAACAAAATAACATGGAGATTTACAAAGTAGTATTTGGTCTCCTCATTAGAATAAAAAAATTAAATAATTGGAAATTCTGAAAAATTGACAATGATCTTAGCTAAAGTGATGTTCAAATCCTGTTAGAAAAACGGCTGAAAGGCTGTTAAATAATAGTAAAAACAGTCAAAAGTTTCTAAACTAAAGAAAGTGTTAAAATAGTATGTGGGTGTGCTATAACCAAGCTCCAAAAGGATTCGGTGACCATAATAATAAAAGACTACCTCCTGGGCAACCCCCTCAGATCCTATTCCAGTGTGGGAGTTTCTCTGTCCTCTCAATAAATACTGCTTTACAAAAAAAGCTACCTCTTTTAGGGGATTCTTGAATGGTCACTTATCCCTGGATAAGTTTTGGATAGGTGTGAAAACATGGTTTTCTTCACTTCTTTGGAATGAAATCCACCATGTCTACCGTATTTGGCAGAGCACTGTTCACAAGCCCTTGAAGCTTAAGGATTGCTCAGTAGTCAAGGTCCGTACCAGTATGATATCAAAGTTCGGAGGCTGAAGTCATAAATGACAATTTGACATGCTTGTTTCCCTGACTTTACATACCTCTTTAATGTAAAAATTAGCCTTTTGGCAATCTACAGATTCAATGAAATAACCATTCAGTTAACATCATTCTTTTCAGACCTGAAATTACAATAAAGAAATCATATGATCCGGGCTCGGTTCCTCAACCTGTAATCCCGCACCTTTGAAAGGCTGAGGTGAG
>NW_007135021.1:0-883 GCF_000164805.1 Carlito syrichta | reverse complement strand
GGAGATTTACAAGTAGTATTTGGTCTCCTCATTAGAATAAAAAAATTAAATAATTGGAAAT
The DNA here is from genome assembly GCF_000164805.1 of Carlito syrichta. Classification (NCBI taxonomy): domain Eukaryota; kingdom Metazoa; phylum Chordata; class Mammalia; order Primates; family Tarsiidae; genus Carlito; species Carlito syrichta. Next base: position 822 of record NW_007135021.1, on the reverse strand, counting down.
TCTGAAAAATTGACAATGATCTTAGCTAAAGTGATGTTCAAATCCTGTTAGAAAAACGGCTGAAAGGCTGTTAAATAATAGTAAAAACAGTCAAAAGTTTCTAAACTAAAGAAAGTGTTAAAATAGTATGTGGGTGTGCTATAACCAAGCTCCAAAAGGATTCGGTGACCATAATAATAAAAGACTACCTCCTGGGCAACCCCCTCAGATCCTATCCCAGTGTGGGAGTTTCTCTGTCCTCTCAATAAATACTGCTTTACAAAAAAAGCTACCTCTTTTAGGGAATTCTTGAATGGTCACTTATCCCTGGATAAGTTTTGGATAGGTGTGAAAACATGGTTTTCTTCACTTCTTTGGAATGAAATCCACCATGTCTACCGTATTTGGCAGAGCACTGTTCACAAGCCCTTGAAGCTTAAGGATTGCTCAGTAGTCAAGGTCCGTACCAGTATAATATCAAAGTTCAGAGGCTGATGTCATAAATGACAATTTGACATGCTTGTTTCCCTGACTTTACATACCTCTTTAATGTAAAAATTAGCCTTTTGGCAATCTACAGATTCAATGAAATAACCATTAAGTTAACATCATTCTTTTCAGACATGGAAATTACAATAAAGAAATCATATGATCCGGGCTCGGTTCCTCAACCTGTAATCCCGCACCTTTGAAAGGCTGAGGTGAGTGGATTGCCTGAGCCCACCGGTTTGAGACCCGCCTGGGCAGCGAGACCAAATCTCTACTATAAATCAAAAAATCAGCCGGGCGTGCTAGCGCATGACTGTCATTCAGGCTAATTGGAAGGCTGAGGATGAAGGATTG
>NW_007135020.1:0-1083 GCF_000164805.1 Carlito syrichta | reverse complement strand
CGGAATTCTTGAATGGTCACTTATCCCTGGATAAGTTTTGGATAGGTGTGAAAACATGGTTTTCTTCATTTCTTTGGAATGAAATCCACCATGTCTACCGTATTTGGCAGAGCACTGTTCACAAGCCCGTGAAGCTTAAGGATTGCTCAGTAGTCAAGGTCTGTACCAGTATAATATCAAAGTTCAGAGGCTGATGTCATAAATGACAATTTGACATGCTTGTTTCCCTGACTTTACATACCTCTTTAATGTAAAAATTAGCCTTTTGGCAATCTACAGATTCAATGAAATAACCATTAAGTTAACATCATTCTTTTCAGACATGGAAATTACAATAAAGAAATCATATGATCCGGGCTCGGTTCCTCAACCTGTAATCCCGCACCTTTGAAAGGCTGAGGTGAGTGGATTGCCTGAGCCCACCGGTTTGAGACCCGCCTGGGCAGCGAGACCAAATCTCTACTATAAATCAAAAAATCAGCCGGGCGTGCTAGCGCATGACTGTCATTCAGGCTAATTGGAAGGCTGAGGATGAAGGATTGCTGGAGCCCAGCAGGTCGAGGCTTTGGTGGCTGGGCGCGGCCACTGCACTCCAGTCTGGGCCAGAGAGTGAGACTCCAACTCAAAAAAAAAATAAAAAAAAAGAATTCATATGAAAACCTAAACAATCAAGAATAGACAAAGAAATCTTATCAAAAGAAACAAAGCAGGGGCTATCACTGTTCCAGACTTCAAACATTACTGTATGTTTAAAGTAATCAACACAGCCTGGTATTGGTACAAGAATAGGTCCATAGGCCAATGATTCAGGACAGAGAATGAAATAATCAAATTCTCAACCAACTCATCTTGGAAAAAACCTCCAAGATCCACTGGGTAATGGAGAACATATTCAGTATAGTTGCTGGGAAAAGGCTGAACACATGCACAAAGCTGAAACAGGACCCCTAACTATCACCACACACATTAACTCTAAATTGATCAAAGACCTAAACGTAACACACCAAATTATAATAGACAGCATTATGGAAACTGGAACCGGAACTAATTCGTATTAGAACTCTAAATACCCATGCCATAAAA
>NW_007135019.1:0-3410 GCF_000164805.1 Carlito syrichta | reverse complement strand
CAGGTCGAGTCTTTGGTGGCTGGGCGCGGCCACTGCACTCCAGCCAGGGCCAGAGAGTGAGACTCCAACTCAAAAAAATAAAAATAAAAAAAAAGAATTCATATGAAAACATAAGCAATCAAGAATAGACAAAGAAATCTTATCAAAAGAAACATAGCAGGGGCTATCACTGTTCCAGACTTCAAACATTACTGTATGTTTAAAGTAATCAACACAGCCTGGTATTGGTACAAGAATAGGTCCATAGGCCAATGATTCAGGACAGAGAATGAAATAATCAAATTCTCAACCAACTCATCTTGGAAAAAACCTCCAAGATCCACTGGGTAATGGAGAACATATTCAGTATAGTTGCTGGGAAAAGACTGAACACATGCACAAGGTTGAAACAGGACCCCTAACTATCACCACACACATTAACTCTAAATGGATCAAAGACCTAAACGTAACACACCAAATTATAATAGACAGCATTATGGAAACTGGAACCGGAACTAATTCCTCTTAAAAACTCTAAATACCCATGCCATAAAAAGTAGTTAGACAAGTGGGATCTCATCAAATTAATATTCTTCTGCAAAACAAAAGAAACCATCAGAATCGCAGGGATACAGCCAACAGAATGGGAAAAACGATTCTCCAACTATGTATCTGTAAAAAAGCATAACATCTAGGATCTACAAGAAACTCAAACACTCAGAAAAATCAGACAAACATTCCCTTTTAAAAGTGTGCAAAAGACATTATTAGACACTTTTCATAAGAGATATGGGCAGCCAGCAGACACAGGAAAATTGCTAAGCCTCACTCATCATCAAAGAAATGCAGATGAGATCACTTTGAAATACCTTATACCTCCCGTAAGACTGGCAATCGATACTAAAACAAACAATAACAGAGGCGGGTAAGGATTTGGGAAAAAATAAATGCTTCTACACTCCATTTGGACTGAAAAGTAGACCAACATCTTTGGAAAGTGTGTGGAGGTTTCTATAGGGACAAGATGTTGGCCTACCATGTGAGTCAGTAATTCCCCTGTAGAGAATATACCTGGAAAAACTCAAATCATTTTACCGAAAGCATACCTGCACAGTATGTTTTTTTCAGCTCTAATCACAATTGCAAAAAACATGTTACCAACCCTGTTGTCCATCAAAGCTGGAATGGATAAAATATATGTGGTATATACACAGTGGAATATTATGCACCATAAAAAAGGACAGGTTTAAGGATTTGGCAGAACGTTTGATGAATATGAGGTAGGTCACTTTCAGTGATTTATCATGGAAACAATGAACAGAGTTCCATATGTTCTCACTCATGAGCTGAACTTGATCACTTTGAGTGCAGTAAGAAAGTGATTGGCAGTTGTGGAAAATTGTTTAGGGGGAGATGTGAGATTGGCAGTGGAGGGATAATGCTAAGGAAGCGAGGGGCATACCTTATCAACCAGGGACCCTGCATAATCAATGTTTATATATCTAACTCTGAATTACACGCCACCTTTTTTAAAAAATTAAAATAAATAAATAAATAAATAAAAGAAAGTTGTAAAACATGCAACTGACTTTATTTGTTTAGTCCATTTTTTATTTTTTTAACTTTAAAAATGGTTACAATTCAGGGTTGGGCCTAGAAATGTTCATTAAGTGGTCATTTTTTTAAAGTAGTGGATAATACTCCAAAGATAACTCCTTTTCCTTTTAGTACATTAGAATACATGGTATAATTCTGCCTTCAAAATTGACACTTACAGTGATTCTCAAATAAATTCTGAATGTTTTATTATGCCTGAATTGAAACTTGTTGAAATTCCAGATCTATAACATTCGTAGATAACTGAAACTTGAGATTCAGTGTACCTAAGTGCCATTCAGTAACAGAATGCATAATAAATCTTAAACATTTTAGAAAATAAAACTATCATAATTTAATACAGCTTTATTCATTCTTAAAATGTGTGTACATTTTCTTGGTGCACTCTGTGTTTTCTGCTTGTTAATTTTGTTTAAAGTATACAGATATGCAATCTTTAGAGAAAAGTTTCCCTTATCTATTTGAAGGATATATAAAATCACATTCCCTTCATATTTTAACCCAATTTATATTTTTAAAAGAGTATTTCCATTGAATCCCCTAGTATTTTCTCTACCTAAGACATAATGCTGTACTCTGCAACAAAGTATCCGATTAATCTGATACTTTTATTCACCAAGCATTTAAAATCATGTACACAGAAAAAAGAGAATTTGGGGCCCAGTATCCATGAACCAAAATTACGTAGAGATTTACAAAGTAGTACAATTTCGGCTCTCATTAGTATAAAAATTTAGAATAGTGAAAATTCTGGAAAATTGACGATGATCTTAACTAAAGCGATGTACAAGTCCTGGTAGAAAAATGGCTCAAAGGCTGTTACATAATCGTGAAAGAAACAAAAAGTTTCTAAACTAAAGTAAATGCTAAAATAGTATGTGATTGTGCTATAACCAAACTCCAATAGGATTCGGTGACAATAATAATGAAAGACTACCTCGTGGGTAGCCCCCTCAGATCACCTCCCATTGTGGGAGTTTCTCTGTCCTATCTATAAATACTACTTAAAAAAAAAGACTACCTCTTTTAGTGGATTCTTTAATGGTCACTTATCCCTGGAGAAGTTTTTGGATAGGTGTGAAAACATGGTTTTGTTTACTTCTTGAGAATGAAATCCACCATGTCTACCACATTTGGCAGAGCACTGTACACAAGAACTTGAAACCTAAGGATTGCTCAGTAGTCAAGGTCCCTCCCAGTATGATGCCAAAGTTCTGACACTGATGTCCTAAATGACAATTTGACATGCTTGTTTCCCTGACTTTGCTTACCTCTTTAATGTAAAAATTACCCTTTAGGAAAACTACACATTCAATGAAATAACCATTAAGCGAACATCATTTTTCTCAGCATTGGAAATTACAATTAAAAATTCATATGAACCGGGCTCTGTGGCTCAGCCTGTAATTACGCGTCTTGGGGAGGCTGAGGTAGTGAATTTCCTGAGCCCGCGGATTTGAGACCCGCCTGGGCAGCGAGACATAATCTCTACAATAAATGAAAAAATCAGTCGGGCATCGTAGCACATGCCTGTAATTCAGCTACTTGGAAGGCTGAGGCGAAGGATCACCGGAGCACAGCAGGTCGAGTCTGCAATGCCCGGGAGCAGCCACTGCACTCCAGTCTGGGCGACAGGTGAGACTCCAACTCAAAAAAAAAAAGAATTCATATGAAGCAATAAAAAATCAAGAATAGCCAAAGAATCTTATCAAAAGAACCAAAGCAGGAGGTATCACTGTTCTAGACTTCAATATCACTGTATGTTTACAGTATCAACACAACCTGGTGTTGGACAAGAATAGGTCCATAGGACA
>NW_007135018.1:0-807 GCF_000164805.1 Carlito syrichta | reverse complement strand
TTAGACAGTGGGATCTCATCAAATTAATATACTTCTGCAAAACAAAAGAAAGCATCAGAAGAGCAGGGATACAGCCAACAGAATGGGAAAAACGATTCTCCACCTATATATCTGTAAAAAGGCATAACATCTAGGATGTACAAGTAACTCAATCACTCAGAAATATCAGACAAACATTCGCTTTGAAAAGTGTGCAAAATACGTGATTGGACAATTTTCATAAGAAAAGATATGGGCAACCAGCAGACACATGAAAATTGATCACACTCACTCTTCATCAAAGAAATGCAGTGAAACCACTTTGAAATACAACATACCCCCTGTAAGACTGGCCATCATTAATAAAACAAAAAACTAACAGATGCGGGGAAGGATTTGGGAAAAAATAAGTTCTTCTACACTGCATGTGGACTGAAATGTAGAGCAACATCTTTGGAAAACAGTTCGTTTGCTTGTAATGGGACAAGATATTGACCTACCATGTGACTCAGTAATTCCCCTGTCGAGAATATACCTGGAGGAAGTCAAATCATTTTACCAAAAAGATACCTGCACCAGTATGTTTTTTGCAGCTCTAATCAAAATTGCAATAAAACATGGTACCAACCATGTTGCCCATCAAAGCTGGAATGGATAAATTAAATATGGTATATACACTGTGGAATATGATGCAGCCATAAAAAAGGACAGATGGAAAGATTTCACAGAATGTTTGATGGAAATGAGGAAGGTCCTTTTCATTGATTTATCACAGAAACAAAAAACAGAGTTCCATATGTTCTCACTAATGAGCTGAACTTGATCACG
>NW_007135017.1:0-773 GCF_000164805.1 Carlito syrichta | reverse complement strand
TTGTTTATTATTGGTGTAGAGAAATGCGATTGTCTTTTGTACATTTATTTTGTATCCAGAGATTTTGCCAAAGGCTTTTATCAATGTAAGGAGACCTTTGACAGATTCTCTTGGGTTTTCAAGGTACACCATCATATCATCTGCATAGAGAGATAACTTGACTTCCTCTTTTCCTATTTGAATACCTCTGATTGCCTCCTCTTCTCTGATTGCTTTAGCCAGGACTTCCAATACTATGTTGAACAGGAGGGGAGAGAGTGGGCATCCTTGTCTAGTTCCAGTTTTCAGGGGAATTGGTTCCAATTTTTGTCCATTTAGGAGTATGCTGTCTGTGGGTTTCTCGTAGATGGCTTTTACTATTTTGAGGTATGTTCCCCGTATGCCTAGATGTTCAAGGGTTTTTATCAAGAAGGGGTGCTGGATTTTATCAAAAGCTTTTTCTGCATCTAGTGATATGATCATGTGGTTTTTGTTTTGACATCTGTTGATGTATTTAATTACATTTATGGTTTTACGAATATTGAACCAGCCTTGGATGCCAGGAATGAAGCCTACTTGGTCATGATAGATGATTTTTGAGATGTGTTGCTGAATCCGGTTTGCTAGGATCTTGTTGAGAATTTTAGCATCTATGTTCATCAAAGATGGCCTGTAGTTCTCTTTCTTTGTTGGATCTTTACCTGGCTTGGTGATCAATGTGATGTTGGCTTCGTAAAATGATTTGGGGAGAGTTCCATCTTTTTCAATCACCTGGAATACCTTCAGTAGGATTG
>NW_007135016.1:0-3442 GCF_000164805.1 Carlito syrichta | reverse complement strand
TTTTTTTTTTTTTTATTGGGTCTCACTGTCGCCCAGACTGGAGTGCAGTGGCTGCTCCCGGCCACCGCAGCCTTGACCTATTGGGCTCCAGTGAGCCTTCCACCTCAGCCTTCCAAGTAGCTGGAACTACAGGCGCGAGCTACCACCCCCGGTTAATTTTTTTTTATTTATTGTGGAGATGAGGTCTCGCCTGCCTAGGCGGGTCTCGAACCCGCGGGATCAGGCAATCCACTCACCTCAGCCTCCCAAAGGCGCAGGATTACAGGCTGAGCCACCGAGCCCAGATCCGGTCCAGTTTTCATGGGCAACATGGTTGGTTTCATGTCTTTGCTATTTTGAACAGTGCTATAACAAACATTCCTGTAGAATCATCTTTTTTTGTAGAGTGATTTGTATTTTCTCAACTGGGCATTAGTTGGGTCTAAGGAAGGTCAGTTTCTAATTCTTTCAGAAATCGCCACACTGTGTTTCAAAGAGGTTGCCCAAGTTTGCATTCCACCAGCAATGTAGAAGCGTTCCTTTTACTCGGCATCCTCACCAGAATCAGTTTTTGTTTGTATTATTAATGGTGGTGACTCTTACTGGGTTTAGGTGGTATCTCACTGTGGTTTTGATTTGCATTCCCTGATGATAAGTGAGGCTGAGCACTTTTTCGTGTGTCTGTTGGCTGCCCATATATCTTCTTTTGAGAAGTGTCTACTAATATCTTTTGCCCTTTTTTTAATGGGAATGTTTGATTTTTTTTTTTCCTTTCAGAACATTTGAGTTTCTTGTAGATCCTAGATGTTATGTCTTTGTCAGATATACACTTGGCAAATATATTACGCATTCTGTGGGGTGTCTCCCTGTCCTCTTGAAGGTTTCTTTTGCTTTGCAGAAGCTCATTAGTTTGACGATGTCTCACTTGTCTATCTTATTTCATAAGGTATGGGCATTTAGAATTCTGAATAGATAATTGTCGCTAGTTCCAATTTCCCTGAGGGTGTCACCTGCATCTTCTAAAATTCTTATTTTGAAATTTTATGTTTAGGTCTTTGATCCATTTAGAGTTAATTTTTCTGTATGGTGATAGGTTGCGGTCCTGTAGCATTCTTCTGCATGTGATCAGCGAGTTTTCCTGGCACCATTGCTGAATAGATACTTGTCTCCCCAGTGCTGGTTTTGGAGATTTTGGCAAAGATAAGTTGATTGAGGAAGTAAGGCTTTTTTTTTTTCTGAAATCCCTATCCTGCTCCATTGGTCTATGTGCCTGTTCTTGTATCAATTCCAGGCTGTTTTTTTTGTTGTTGTTGTTTTTTACTGTAGCCTTAGAATAAAGTTTAAAGTCTAGAAGTGCAATAGCTCCTGCTTTGTTTTTTTGGCCAAGGATTAGTTTGGCTATTCATGATTGGTTATGCTTCCATATGAATTTCTGTATTGTTATTTCCAGGTCTTAGAGAAATGATGTTTATAACTTAATGGGTAATGGCTTAATCTGTAGAATGCTTTTGGTAGGATGGACATTTTAACAATGTTGATTCTACCTATCCATGATCGTGGAATATTTTTCATTTGTTTATGTCTTCTTGGATTTCTTTGAGCAGTGTTTTGTCATTGTCACTTCAAAATTCTTGCTTCTCTTGATTGGAAGATGCCGAGGTATTTCTTTTCTTTCTTTTTTTTTGTTTGTTTTTTGTGAATGGAATTGTGTTTTTAATTTGGGTTTCTATCTGCTTGTTGCTGATGCATAGGAATGTAACTGTCTTTTGTACATGTATTTTGTATCCTGAGACATTACCAAGTCCTTTATCAGTGCAATTCGGTTTTTGACAGGTTTTCTTGGATTTTCAAGATATGGGACCATACCATCAGCAAAGGGGGACAACTTGACATTCTCTTATCCTTTTTGGATACACCTGATATTCTTCTCTTGTCGAATTTCCTTAACTACGACTTCCATCACAATTTTAAACAAGAGGGGTGAGAGTAAGCAGCCCTGTCTTGTTCCTGGTCTTAGAGGGAAAGTTTTCAGGTTCTGTCCATTTATCAATATGTTAGATGTGGGTTTATCATAGATGACATTTACTATTGTGTGGGATCTTCCCTTTTTACCTAGGTGTTTGAGGGTTTTCATCAAGAGGAGATTCTGGAGTGTAACTAAACTTTTTTCTGCATCTAATGATATAATCATGTGGTTCATGTTTCTACATCGGTTGATGTATTTAATTACATTTGTGGTCTTGCAAATGTTCAACCATCCCTGCATCCTGGGGATGAAGCCTACTTGGTAGTGGTGGATGATTTTAAGATGTGTTTTTGCATCCAATTTGCTAAAATCTCATTTCAAGTTTTTGCATCTATGTTCTTAAGGGATATTGGCCTGTAGTTCTCTGCTTTGTAGAATCTTTACCTGATTTAGATATCAGTGTGATGTTCACTTTGTAAAATGATTTTGTGAGAATTCAAATACTGATGCCTTCAGAAAGTAAAGATCCAGCTGCCAATTAAAAAAGGCACAATGGTCAGGCTCGGTGGCTCAGCCTGTAATCCTGCACCTTTGGGAGGCTGAAGTGCGTGGATTGCCTGAGCTCGCGAGTTCGAGTCCCGCCTGGGCAGCGAGAACTCATCTCTACAAAAAATAAAAAAATCAACCTGACGTGGTAGCACATGCCTGTAATTCCGGCTACTTGGAAGGCTGAGGCGGAAGGATCACCAGAGACCAGGAGGTCAAGGATGCAGGGGACGGAAGCAGACACTGCACTCCATTCTAGGCGACAGAGTGACACTCCAACTCAAAAAATAAATGAATGAATAATTAAATAAATTTAAAAAGGCACCCTGAAAACCCTTGGATGGTTGAAATTCCCTGCAAACATCAGGAACTCCCAGAACAGATGGGGAATAAATAAGCAGGCATAAAACCGAGGCTCCCCATCCATTCGTCACAGTAAGTTTGGCATGCATAAGATCTGAGATCACACTTGGAGAGGCAGAGGTTTTAGCAATTTTGGGCCGCCTTTAGTTGACTCATTCCTCTCTTCTCCCTGTCTCTTGGTCAATCACAGGCGACAGGCTGCAGAAAATCTGGCCTGTTTTGTTTCCCAAAGAAGAAAATAGCTGTAGTGTCAAGAGTCTACCACCTGGTGGAGCTCCATCCTCTCCCTGAGTAAAGCGAGTTCTCAGACAAATGAGGAAATATTAAAAAACAAGCGTCTCTCAGAAGTTTAAAGAGACAGTGAAAGAGAAAGAAACCAGAGAGCACAAACAACGAAATGTCTCTGAAGATCCATCCCTGGTATTAAAACAGAAATTAAAAAATGGATGGCATAAAGTGACAGGAAACAAGACAAACATGAAGTAAAACTCAAAGAAATCATACAGTAAGGAAAAGCAAAGATGGCTTTCTTCAAAAGAGCCTAGGCTGTCGTAATAAAAATAAGGAGCTCCATTCACAGGGAAACAT
>NW_007135015.1:0-6250 GCF_000164805.1 Carlito syrichta | reverse complement strand
TTATTTTATCATAGAAGGTATGTAGAATAAGTCATGTTACGAATCATGTAGTCATACAAATCAATCATATATTTTAGGTTTAATAAGAATATAGTTAACTTTAAGAATTTTCATCGTCTCCACTTTCTACTATCAAAGTTTTTGCCTTTAGTACATTTACAATTTACATTTAGGTTTTAGAAGCTTTGCTGCTGCTAATCAACTTTATATATTAGAATTAAGAATTGGAAAACTTTCATAGAAATTAGGATAGACATATAAGACTTTGGAATAGTCATTTTATTAAGAGATTGCAGTCTGTTGTTCCAAAAGGTGGCCCACTGTGGACCTTGGACTGGGCCACATCCTGTAGGGCCCAGTGTGATCTTTGGACTGGGCCACATTCTTTAGGAAATTGGCTTAAGCTATAATTAAGAGCTTCCGTAGCATTGTATAAGTGGTAGAGTTTAATTTAGTCGTCATGGGTATTGAGTGAGCTTTAGAAGTTATTGATTATCAGAACATCATTAGACTAGTAAGGATTGTTACACTGCTTTTGAAGAACATTACCTTGCAAAGGGAACAATGAGACAATCTTGGGGTTTGTTCCTCCTCACACCTAAGCATCTGGTGGGTAGGGGATGCCCCCCTGCACCTGGCTTTGTGTTCATGTGAAAGACTTGTGAGACTGCCTGTCTAAAATTTGGGGATAAATACCTGCTGTAACTTTCAATAAACGGCTTCTGCTCATTTCACTGAACAGTTGTCCACTTCCTTTCTTTCGCCTTCTTTTAATATCTATCCCTACAGATTCGCCGACGCCACCACATCTTCCAAGGGACTCCCCAAAACTTGCAGGGGCTGGCCCCCCACAAGAGGGACTAAAAAAAACCCCAGAATTTATTTATTAGAGAGTCTTCATTAATTCTTACATGTTTAAACTCCAGTCACCTTCAAAGTACCCTCCATTTGATATATCTATTGAGATGCTTTTTCCATTGCTCAAAACAGTTTTTGAACTTGTCAATTTTGATGCCTTTTAGTTCTTCTGCCATTTTTTGTTTTACCTCTTCTACAGAAAAACATTTCCCTTTGAGAACTTTTTTCATCCAGGGAAAAAAAACATAAAGGTGGTGAGAATTAGATCTGGGGCACGACCTGGGCAGGTGTACAAATAAAACTGGGAAATCTGAATAAGACCAATAAGTGGCATCAGTGTTAATGTCCTTGCTATGGTCGTATACTATAGTTTTGCAAGTTTTTACCATTAGGAAATACTGAGTAAAGGGTACATGGATCACTCTGAATTCTTACAGAAATGGGACAAATGCATTGAGAGAATCTCCAAAAATAAATTCACTAAAGCCGAATGCAGCCTCTCACAGCAGTTGGTACACTGATGTCAGTGAGTTCCTAGAACACTTACCTAGCAGAGTAACACTTACCTAGCAGAGTCTGTACTACAAAGAGCTCTCCCTCCAAAAGAGAATTCCAGGTATTTTGGGGTCCCCCCCCATATACCTTTCAAAATATCTAAAATTTAAAAATATTCACAACATCAAATGATGGCAAGGATATAAATAAACTGGTCACTCATAATTGCTGGTGGGAAATTCCTAAAAACAGTGCAGCAGTTTCTTTTAAAACTAAATATAAATTATCACATGACCCAGTAATTGCTTGTGGTGCTGGGAATGTTCTGTATTTTGACTGTAGTGATAGACACACAAACATGCACATGTGATAAAATTGCATAGAACTTGATACACTAACACAAAAGAGTACAAATAAAACTGGGGAATCTGAGTAAGATCGATGAATGTCATCAATGTCCATGTCCTGATTATGGTTGTATACTATAGTTTTGCAAGTTGTTACCATTAGGGAATACTGAGTAAAGGGTGCATGGATCATGCGTTCTTACAACTGCATGTAATAACATCTTTAATTATCTTAAAATAAACAAGTTTAATTGCAAAAAATCCATAGTGCATATAAACCACTTAGGGCAGTGTCCAGTCTAGTAAGAACAATGCTAGCTATTTATCATTTTTCAACAGCAGGTTAAACTCTGAAAACAGCAACTTAAGAAAACTATGGAACCAAGAAAAGACTTTGATGAGGAAAACCTACTTGATCTCTGGAAACCATGTTAATATTTGGGGACTGAAGAAACTAGAATTATTTACATGTAGTACGGAAGACTAAAAGAAATGTGTTAGTCATTAAAAGTGCTGAAATAGTAGAAGCAACATACTCTTTTAATTCTTATGGCTATGTTAGAGCCATAAGTAAAACTAGAACCATTTAAGCTGTCTCTTACTGGAAGCTGATCTTGAAAAATCTGTAATAACCCCCATTGGGTTTACTAGGTACCAACATAAATCAGGGCTTTCTCACTGCAAACTCTAGAGAACAAATTTATGATCCTGGCCAATGCCCATCTTTCAGAGAGATCAAGGAGGGGATTCAAGCTTGAAGTCAGAAACCGGAACTTTAGAGGTCTCTTGCAATCATGATTCTGTGATTCTCCATGATAAAAATCAGAAAATCTTGGCAGAACTACAGAGTTAAATCTAAAACTAAAAAGCAAGGGAGGAGTGTCTAAGGTTGGGAATAAAATAAGTTATCTTTTAAAGCGGAATATCAATTAATTTCTAAATATTATAGTTCAATCCAATATATATATATATATTCAAGTTATGTAGCTACTAGGGCCAAAAGAGATTGATTAAAATGTTAGCCTCTTCAAAAATGACCAGATACTGAAGGAACAATAAATAAATACCAGCCATCTAGATCATAGGGGATTGTGGCTATCAATTATTGAGTGATCACATAGTCTTTCATGATCTTGTAATGCAAGTAACCATACAGCATAAATCACTATTATGATCAGGCTTTGAAGCCCACAGTATCTCATCAGGCTATCTAATTGGGCTATTTATTATCTGCCTAAAGGAGATAATCAAATTCTTGAATGTTTTAGTCATGTTTCAACACAAAGGCCTAAATAATCATATCCCAACAATTAAGCAAATAGAAATTCTCACACTTTAAAAGCTGCAATATTGGTATCTCTTAATATTTGTAAACCAAATAAATGTATTACTAGATCTTAGAGCTAGTAAAGACGGTTTTTTAATGATTCCAACTAATATTTTCAATATCCAGTAAGGTAATCAATTTGTCCTATTTTAAGCAGCACAGCTCCATAAATAAGTTATATGGCATGGAATCTGATTTAAAATGCATTCTTTTCTCAAGTGACTGAATAGTTGTAATGAAAATTTATCATTTGTAGTGTATGATAGAAGGAAGTGAATTGCATTTCTCTATCAAAATTATGCATGGTTCAAAATACTTTGTGCTCCAATACATAGAAACTGGCAGACAAATGCAATTACATTAGATATGCTGTCATCCAGAACATCTGAAGAATTCTACTTACTCAATCGTATCAATTTTAGCTTACCCTACTACTGTAGCTGAGTACAACTACCAGACCATGACCATCACATTAATATCATGAGGCTACACCAAATGTCATTTCTAGAAATCAACGGAGAGGATTTTATTGGATTATTTCACTTGAAGGCAATTGTCAAAATCAATGTGTCTAACTTAATTTATAACTTGATTTATACCTACAGTGTTTGCAGATTAGACAACTAAGAAGCATTGATTTATTTGAGCAAAATGGATCTTTCATATAATAGCATTATTACTTTTCACAGAAATTAACACATACTATTTCCAAAACATATAAATTATCCAGTAAAAGAAATAAAGGAGAACACTCTCTTTGTGGAAAAGCAATTTCAATGACGATATTGCTTATAAAAATTCTGTGACACTTAGAAATTCCTCAATTTATCGGAATATGCAGTTGTAAATTTATTCTAAATGATTTCACTATTTACACATCGTGCAGCCTATATAAAGATAGACATTATTCATGAACTATCATGCTAGCTTAGCTTTGAAAATGTCTCTAATATAAGTGAAATTAACTGTTGTTGTTGTTGTTGTTGTTGTTGTTGTTGTTGATTTGGAGTCTCAATCTGTCACCCAGACTGGAGCGCAGTGGCCGCTCCCGGCCACCGCAGCCTCGACTTGCTGGGCTCCGGCTATCCTTCCACCTCAGCCTTCCAAGTAGCTGGAACTACAGGTGCACGCTACCACGCCTGGCTAATTTTTGATTTATTGTAGAGATGAGGTCTCGCTAAGTTGCCCAGGAGGGTCTTGAACCCGTGGGCTCAGGCAATCCTCTCACCTCAGCTTCCCAAAGGCACAGGATTACAATCTGAGCCATCAAGCCCGGCTAAATTAACTGTTTTTTAAAAGACAAATAAGCCGGGCTCGGTGGCTCAGCCTGTAATCCCACGCTTTGGGAGGCTGAGGTGAGTGGAGTGCCTGAGCCCACAGGTTCAAGACCCACCTGGGCAACTTGGCGAGAACTCATCTCTACAATAAATAAAAAAAATTAGCCAGGCGTGGTAGCGCACACCTGTAGTTCCAGCTACTTGAAAGGTTGAGACAGAAGGATCGCCGTAGCCCAGCACGTCGATGCTGCAGTGACTGGGAGCAGCCACTGTGCTCCAGTCTGGGTGACAGAGTGAGACTCCAACTCAAAAAATAAATAAATAAATAAAATAAAATAGTTACCATTGATGCAGGCAACAGGCTGGCTGAATCTCAAGGGAATTAAGCTGAGTGAAAAAGTCAAACTCTAAGGGTATATACTACATAATTCCATTTATATAACATTTTTGAAATGACAAAATTCTATACTTGAAGAACAGACAAAGGCCTAATATCCAGAATCTACAAAGAAATCAAAGGAATACACTGGAGAAAAACTAATAACCCCATTAAAAAGTAGTCAAAGGACATGAACAGATATTTCTCAAAGAAAAACAAACAGGTGGCCAACAAATATATGAAAATTTTTCAACATCACTAATAATCAGATAAATCCAAATAAAAACACAATGAGATATCATCTCACATTAACCAGGACTGCTTTCATTAAGAAGTCAAAAAACGGATGCTGGCACAGGTGCAGAGAAAAGAGAACTCTTCTATACTTTTGATGGGAATGCAAGCTAGCTAAACCTCTGTGGAAAGCAGTTTGGAGATTTCCCAAAGAACTAAAAGTAGACTTACAACTCAACCCAACAATCCCATTACTGGGTATATACCCAAAGGAGCACTAATTACTCTACCAAAAAGACCACCTGCATACACTGCACACATGTTTATGGCAGCACTATCCAAAATAGCAAAGACATGGAACCAACCTGGGTGCCCATCAATGGTGTGATGGATCATGAAAACGTGGCTCACATACATCATGGAATACTACTCAGTTATAAAAAAGAACAAAATTATGCCCTTTGTAGCAATACAGATGCAGCCAGAGAGCATCACCCTGAGCAAATTATCACAGAAACAGAAAACAGAATGCTGTATATTCTCCCTAATAAGGGGGAGTAAAACACCATACACACACAGCCACAAGGACGGGGACAATAGACACCGGGGCACTCCTAAAGACTGGAAGGAGAGGAGCAGTGTAAGGACTGAAAACTACCCACTTCCATCACATGGGTGATGTGCTCAGTAGAAGCCCAAGCCTCACCCTCATGCAATATTTCTGCACAACAAACCTGCATATGTATTCCTTGAATCAAAATAGAAAATATAGACAAATAAATAAACATTAAAAAAAGAACAGAAAAATATGTGTGTGTGTGTGTATGTATATATATATATATATATATATATATATATATATATATATAATTTCTCCTAACAATACTGTTTGTGTATTGTCATTATAAACTTGAATATTATAAGCTGAACATTTTAAAATTAAAGATCTTTACGTGTTCTGCCCCAGACAATGGAAATCAACTTCTGTCTTCAGTTTTAAAACTGGGAGGGCTGACTCTGGATCCTAAGCAATTAAACAATCTACAAAACCTCAGATCAGGGGTTTCTTATCAACTTCATCTACCATTTTACTTTTGAAATTGAATATGAGATTAATAACTAGCTAAAAGTTTGTTTTATTTGCTTTAGTCACCCAAAGCTATCATTAGAATTAAATGAATTTTTGAAATTACTGTAAAAAAAAGGGAACTCACATTGGACTGAGTAGTTATATCTTTTAAAAAATACTATTTTGAAGTCACCTGACTTGGTCAGGTGATCTCTGTCCCCTTCCTACCATCAATATTCACAGCAACAGATTAGAGAATAGGGT
>NW_007135014.1:0-705 GCF_000164805.1 Carlito syrichta | reverse complement strand
ACATATAAAAGAGACCTCAGTCCAACAGCCACAAGGAAATTAATTCTGCCAACAACTGGAGGTCTAGAAGAGGACTCCAAACCTCAGGTGAGATCCCACTGCCAGACCCTTCAAATTCAGCCTTTTGTGCCTCTGAACAGTGCCTCTACCTACAATGGCTGACAACTAAGTTTATGAACTCATCCTAGAAAAAGTGCTATATACCTCATATATCGCTATGTAACAGGCGGATTAGAAAAAGTGCTACATACCTCATGTATCACTATGGTCTCCTTTGAAGTACTCCCCTTGGGAAGCTATAATCTGGTGCCAGCACCTAGTCCACTCGTCAAAGCAATTTTAGAACTCTTTCTGGAATGGCCATCAGAGCTGTTTTTGTTTTTCCTTTTATGTCCTGAATGTCATCAACATGTCTTCCTTTCAATATTTCCTTTATCTTCAGGTAAAGAAAAAAAGCACTGGGAACCAGATCAGCTGAGTAGGGAGGGTGTTCCAATACAGTCACTTGTTTACTGGCTTTAAACATTGTGCTGTGCTATGTGAACTGGTGCATCATAGTGATGCAAGAGCTCCTTTGGAAACATTTTTGCACATACCATTCTCATGCCAAGATTATCAGTTAAGACTTTCCCATTTCTCTATTGATGCTTATTTGGTCTGCTAGGATTCTCAAAATCAACTGATGATTTTGATGCACAATTCAAT
>NW_007135013.1:0-755 GCF_000164805.1 Carlito syrichta | reverse complement strand
TGAATGTTAGTCTGAGTAACACAATCTTCTGCCATACTGTCTGTTGCCATGCCGGCCACTCTATAATACCAGTTCTGCATTATCTAGACTCTTGCCAGTTTAAAAACAACACAAGCTGGTTGTAAAAAAGATTTAATGGAAGAATATTAGCTGCATAGGGAATTGAATGAAAAACTAAACACCTGAGAGCAAGGGCAGTTTCTGCCTTCTCAGTGACAAATTTGTGGACTCTGCATATATTTTGTTTCTGAGGAGCCAGTCATGATCTTTTTTACACCTTACAGAGTATGTATCAATTAAGGTACATACATTTGGGAGTTCAGAAGGAGCCAATAATGAGCTTCATTGGTGAAGCTAAATTGAAAACTTTGGTCTGGCTCCAAGTGGACTTTTCCTACCCTCTTTCTATTCCTTGAGGCTTAGCATAGGGGTAAGACTTTTAAAACAACAACTAAAAGACTGGTGACTGGCTTCCACACGATGTTAAAGACAAGCTAACATTCTAAGACCTCTACGCCTGGCCTGGACTCTTACTCAGTTTTGCTTACCATAGGTAGAGGAATGAAAATAGGTTCCAGTTCAGCTCATCAAGATCTGAAATGAGGACAAGAAGGGACTGAACTGTACCTGACCTTTGAGTCCTTCTCTCAGTGTCATCAATCAGAGAAGTCCAACTCCATGGGAATACAGAGATATAACAGTCTCCTCTATTAGTTGACTTTGCTGCATAGTAAACAATCATAGAAAGAACAATA
>NW_007135012.1:0-751 GCF_000164805.1 Carlito syrichta | reverse complement strand
TAACAACTGGAATTCTAGGTCAACAGGAAATGTCTCAGTGCCTTGTTAGAATGAAGCATGAATCTGGGTAATGGGAGTCCTCATAAACAGGAAACTGCATGGCCTCTTGCTAAGGAAGAATAAGGAATTTTGGTTGCACTAGTCCTCAATCCCAAAAATCCAACAGGGCGTATTATTAAGAGGTAACAAAGAATCGGAGTTTTGAAGTAGGATTCTGAGTAATGGGAGTACTCATATACAGGAAACTGCACTGTCTATTGCTGAGGAAGAATAAGGAATACGGTTACATGCATCCTCAATCAAAAAAATTCAGGGCATCTTTCTATGGGCTAAACACGAATCAGGTTTTTTGATGTATGAATCTGGGGAAATGGAGTCCTCATATAAAGGCAATTGCACGGTCTTTTGCTAAAAATAATAAGGAATCTGGGTTACAAGTGTTCTCAATCCACAAAAAAACTAGAGGGTGCCTTGCTAAGGTCTAAACAAGATTCAGGGATTCGAAGCAGGAATGTGGCTAATAGTCCTAATTACAGGAAACATCGTGGCCTCTGGCTAAGGAAAAATAAGAAATCTCTTTCACATGGTTCCTCAATCACAAAACCTACATGGCGTCTTACTTAGGGCTAAACAAGAATCAGGGTTTCAAAACAGGAATCTGGGGATAGCGAGTCCTCATATACAGGACACTACAGAGCCTCTAGTGAAGGAAGAATAAGGAATCTGTGTTACACGGGTCCTCAATACAAAA
>NW_007135011.1:0-806 GCF_000164805.1 Carlito syrichta | reverse complement strand
GTGCATAATTGCTAACCAATGGGAATAATAAAAATATGTTCTTCCAAAAAACTTCATCATTAGCAGCATCTTCTGTACTTTTCATAACACTTTAATATTAGTCATTTATGTCTTATTTGGCATAAATATGTATGATTCTATTATTACTATTTTTGTGATTTATTGTAGTATTGACTTTCCTTTAAGAGTTATGTCCAGAGATTAATGCTGTGGATTTGAATGTTAGTCTGAGTAACACAATCTTCTGCCATACTGTCTGTTGCCATGCCGGCCACTCTATAATACCAGTTCTGCATTATCTAGACTCTTGCCAGTTTAAAAACAACACAAGCTGGTTGTAAAAAAGATTTAATGGAAGAATATTAGCTGCATAGGGAATTGAATGAAAAACTAAACACCTGAGAGCAAGGGCAGTTTCTGCCTTCTCAGTGACAAATTTGTGGACTCTGCATATATTTTGTTTCTGAGGAGCCAGTCATGATCTTTTTTACACCTTACAGAGTATGTATCAATTAAGGTACATACATTTGGGAGTTCAGAAGGAGCCAATAATGAGCTTCATTGGTGAAGCTAAATTGAAAACTTTGGTCTGGCTCCAAGTGGACTTTTCCTACCCTCTTTCTATTCCTTGAGGCTTAGCATAGGGGTAAGACTTTTAAAACAACAACTAAAAGACTGGTGACTGGCTTCCACACGATGTTAAACACAAGCTAACATTCTAAGACCTCTACGCCTGGCCTGGACTCTTACTCAGTTTTGCTTACCATAGGTAGAGGAATGAAAATAGGTTCCAGTTCAGCTCATCA
>NW_007135010.1:0-792 GCF_000164805.1 Carlito syrichta | reverse complement strand
TTCATAACACTTTAATATTAGTCATTTATGTCTGTTGGCATAAATATGTATGATCTATATACTATTTTGTGATTATGTAGTATGACTTTCCTTAAGAGTTATGTCCAGAGATTAATGCTGTGGATTTGAATGTTAGTCTGAGTAACACAATCTTCTGCCATACTGTCTGTTGCCATGCCGGCCACTCTATAATACCAGTTCTGCATTATCTAGACTCTTGCCAGTTTAAAAACAACACAAGCTGGTTGTAAAAAAGATTTAATGGAAGAATATTAGCTGCATAGGGAATTGAATGAAAAACTAAACACCTGAGAGCAAGGGCAGTTTCTGCCTTCTCAGTGACAAATTTGTGGACTCTGCATATATTTTGTTTCTGAGGAGCCAGTCATGATCTTTTTTACACCTTACAGAGTATGTATCAATTAAGGTACATACATTTTGGAGTTCAGAAGGAGCCAATAATGAGCTTCATTGGTGAAGCTAAATTGAAAACTTTGGCCTGGCTCCAAGTGGACTTTTCCTACCCTCTTTCTATTCCTTGAGGCTTAGCATAGGGGTAAGACTTTTAAAACAACAACTAAAAGACTGGTGACTGGCTTCCACACGATGTTAAAGACAAGCTAACATTCTAAGACCTCTACGCCTGGCCTGGACTCTTACTCAGTTTTGCTTACCATAGGTAGAGGAATGAAAATAGGTTCCAGTTCAGCTCATCAAGATCTGAAATGAGGACAAGAAGGGACTGAACTGTACCTGAACTTTGAGTCCTTCTCTCAGTGTCATCAATCAGAG
>NW_007135009.1:0-3614 GCF_000164805.1 Carlito syrichta | reverse complement strand
AGCAACAACAAAAAATTGGAATTCTAAATTTCTGACCAGAAAATTTAAGTTGGAGCCTCATCTCTATAAGAACCTAGTTGTGCATAAGTCAATTCACTTCCTCAGTCCTTGGATTCTTGCTCTCTAAAATCATGCTCAGAATAATTATGTCTGCTACTAACCTTATTGGGTGAATCCTCTGAGATATAGCATAGGTGAATAAGCACATGTGCGGAGCCCTCTATAGGTTCTGATAAGAACATTCAATAAGAGGTAGGGAAAAGGAAATAAGAATCATGTCTACACCTGAGTCATGTGAATGGGGAGGGGGTACAGTAGGGACAGGGAACAGAACACTATGAACAACAGGAAAAGGAAAGTCACAAATACAGCAAGGTGCTGGGTGTGAATGACATATCCACTTTTCTGACTGTATGCACACTGAAAATGAAAAATATATGTCCTCACTTTTCTGTTATTAAAATATCTCAAAAACTTCCTTGACTTTTTCTTCTTCTGTCTAGACATACAAATGCCAAGGAAGACAAAAGATAATTATCTGTATGGTCTTTGGTCCATCACACAATACCTGTAAGCCTCAGTTTTCTTATCTGCTCCATGGGTATTTTTCTGAAGGTAACGATCACAAAATTGCTTTGAAAACCACAAGACATTGCATGCATGAAATTATTCAGTCATCTGTAAGGTAAGTCATTAAGATGATCTTAATCTTCTTTTAACTGGGCTCAGTGGCTTAGCCTGTAATCCCGTGCCTTTGGGAGGCTGAAGTGAGTGGATTGCCTGAGCCCGCGGGTTTGAGACCCACCTGGGCAGCAAGACCTCATCTCTACAATAAATCAAAAAATCAACAGGGAATGGTAGCGCATGCCTGTAATTCCGGCTACTTGGAAGGCTGAGGCTGAAGGATCGCTGGAGCCCAGCAGGTCGAGGCTGTGGTGGCCGGGAGCGGCCACTGCACTCCAGTCTGGGCGACAGAGTGAGACTCTAACTCAAAAAAAATTAAAATTAAAATTAAAAATAATTAATAATAATAATCTTCTTTTGATCTCAGTTTTATGATTCTGATATTTGTTTGGACTTGAAAAATGCTAGAAACCAAATAATTTATGCCTTTTGTTTCACAGATGAACAAAATAGTCTCAGTCCCACAATCTCAGTTCTTGGAGCAGAATATTTTGAGTTTTTGCATTTAATGCCTTTTGGGTTTATTTTAGTATTTGTCTTAGTGCATATGAGAAATATGTCTATTGTGATGTTGAGTTGGCTTGCTTTATTTCAGAATTCTATCATTCATATTACTCACTATAGTTCTTTTTAGTTTTCAATCTGATTCAAATCAGTGACTATACATGAACTCCATCTATGTACATGCACACAGATGACTGTCCACCCAACTGTCTACTGAAGTCACTTAGAAAACTCAAAATTAAATATTGATTCTTTGACTCTACCCAAGAAATTCTGATTTACCTGGTTTCAGGTGGGTCTCAGTTATAGTTTTTATGTTTGCCTGTTGGTTATCTGTTTAAAGCTCATCAAATGACTCTACTGTGAAGCCAGGCATGGGAAAATCTACTCTAGAGATAGCAACTTGAAAAAGGCACAGCACCTGTCCTGAAGAAACTCAGAGTGTTTTTGGTAAGAACGATGTGGAAAAAATGATTTACAGATGCCCAGTAATAGAATCATATTTAAAAGGAATTGAATTCCATGTCTCAGAGAAGGCTTTATTAAAGAAGTAAAGCTTGAACTGTGTCTCCAGCCAGGAGTCAGAATTTTCTAGTATTCTGACCAAAGTCCCTTCCAGGAAAGAGAAAAAAATAATCAGGCACAGAAGTTCAAATTATCACATGTATTTGAAGAATATAAGTAATCAGAATATGTTTGAATGTAGACTCTGAAGTAGGGAATGTGTCAGGAGAGAAAGGAGCAGGTAAGATTCAGAGTAGCACAGGGCTTGGTCCAGCTTGAATTTTTGGCCATTGGAAACATGTCAAAAGGATTTCCACAACAACCAAATCGCTCCTAGGAAGTATCTTTCAATTTAACATGCCCAACCCTTCTTAATTCCTCATTCTACCCTTTTTTTTTTCATCCTTTCGAGTAACTGAAGCTACAGGCTTGTACTACCATGCTCAGCTTTATTTATTTATTTTTTTGTAGAAACAAGGTCTCAGTATTATTGCCCAGGCTGGTGTCAAACTTTCAGACTCAAGCGGTCCTGCTCAGCCTCCCAAAGTGCTGGGATTACAGATGTGAGTCATTGCACTCAGCTTTCATTCTACTTTTTATCACTCTGCTTAGAATCGCACTAATCTGAGTTTATATAACATTCCATCACACGTAAATCTTAGAGGCTCCTAAAGGAAGATTTCATTGGAAAAATGTGCTATCATAAAAATATTCTATTATGCTTAGACAAAAACTTTGGTCTTAAATTTCCATTGACTTTTTATCCTTATTTCCATGACTCTAAGATGCCCATGATAATAAGAAACAATTTTGAGTTAATAAAATAATTCTGTGGATAAAAATAAGGAAACGACCATTGTAGCCACATTAAAAATATAGTCCTTATTTGTAGGAACCAGACTAATTGTCAGATAGATGAAACTTGGGGAAAAAATGTACATGTTAGAACCAGATAATGAAGGGAGATAGTAAGCTTCTCAAAAGCTCATATTTTACTCTGTTAACAAGGACAGAGTAAATCTCAAGCTTCTCTTGTAGCAACTCATAATTTTCACTTTTATTTTTCTGTTTACATTTATGTTCCCTCTAGAAAAGACCTGAAAATCCAAATTTTAAATTTTATCTGATTAATTATTTTTTAAAAATTTAGAGTAATGTGTTGCATGTGAAGATTTACCATATAAGTAAGTTGTGTGCAGGTGAGGTTTAGGTTTCTTTCTTTTTTTTTCTTTTTTTTTTGTGTTGGAGTCTCACTCTGTCATACAGACTGGAGTGCAGTGGCCACTCCTGGCCACCCGCAGCCTCGATCTGCTGGGCTCTGGCAATCCTTCCGCCTAAGCCTTCCAAGTAGCCGGAATTACAGGCCTGCGCTACCACTCCTGGCTATTTTTTTTTTTTTTTTGATTTATTGTAGAGATGAGGTCTCGCTTGCCCGGTGGGTCTCGAACCCGCAGGCTCGGGCAATCCACTCACCTCAGCCTCCCAAAGGCACGGGATTACAGGCTGAGCCACCGAGCCCAGAGAGGCTTAGGTTTCTAGTGAGCCCTCTCTCTCCCTGACAGTGGACTTGGTGCCCAGAGTGTGGTTGTGTGCCCTTCTTCTTCCCTCCCTCCCTTCCTCACTCCTTCCCTCCTTCAGCAGTATCCCGTGTCTTTTGTTCCCACTTTGTACTCCTGTGTCCAATGATAAGGGCCTGCTTATGAGTGACAACATGTGTTATTCAGTTTTTTGTTTCTCCAGTAGTTCATTTAGAATGATGGTCTCCAGCTGCATTCATGCTGCTAGGAAGGAAATGATTTTGTTCTTTTTATGGCTACATAGTATTCCATCATGTATGTGTTCCACTTTTTTTTTTTTTTTGAATTAGAGTCTCACTCAGTCATCCAGCCTGGAGTGCAGTGGCCGCTCGACCTGCTGGGCTG
>NW_007135008.1:0-799 GCF_000164805.1 Carlito syrichta | reverse complement strand
GACGAGACTTCTGCTCTACAAAGAATTAAAAAACTAGGCACGCATGATATTGTATGCCTGTATTTCCAGCTTCGTTGTAGGCTAAAACCTTTATTTCCAGCTACTGGGAAGACTGAGGCAGTAGGACCTCCTGAGCCTATAACTGAGGTTACAGTGGCCATGAGCATGTCACTGCACTCCGTCTTGGAAACAGAATGATTATAAGTGTATTTATATTTTAAAGAAATAGGAGTCAATTTTTGATTTTAACTCCAGCCAAATCTTTATCCTTTCTGTTTCAAAGTCGGGTTCTCACTCTATTGCTCAGGATGGAATGCAGTGGGATGTTCAAGGCCACCGAAGCCTCGACCTACTGGGCTCATGTGATCCTTCCGCCTCAACCTCCAAGTAGCTGGAAGTACAGGGATGTGCCACCCTGCTTGGTTAATATTTTGACTTTTATTGTAGAGACGAGGTCTCACCGAATTGAACAAACCCATCACAAACACATGGATTCAGGCAGTCCTCTCAACTTTCCCTCCCAAAGTGCTAGGATGTCGGGAATGTGCCACTACGCTTAGCCCTTAATTCTTTTCATTTTTAACATGTCCAGTTTAGCTGCGTGAGGTGACACACGCTTGTCATCCCAGCAGTTTACTCGCAGATACGAGATTATTGCCTGCGCTCAGGGCTTCAAGACAAGCCTGGGCAACTAGGCAAGGCCTGTGCTCTACAATAAATAAAACAACTAGCCATGCATGGTGGTGCATGCCAGTAATTCCAGCCACTTTGTGTGCTAAAGCATGTCGTTCCTGCTAGT